>NC_049984.1:2931896-3067069 GCF_000003815.2 Branchiostoma floridae
TGCAATAAATGCATTTACCAACTGTAAATAGAAACAACGTGTTGTCGACTGTTTTTATTATTCGCTACTTCACATGACACGAAAACCAGTTACTGAGTAATTTGGCAACGTCGCCATGATGGGCAGCTCCTCAGTATTAACGCCAATTACAGGCACTACAGTGTGACGTGGAAATCATTGAATGTGTTCACTCGCTGATTATAGAATATCTATTTATATAGAATATCTGACAACAAATAAGAAATCGATACTGTATGAACGTCCGGACGTCGAAACTTTCAGGGTGTTCGATGAAATAATAACCTGATTTAATCGCGATTCTTAGGCCCTTCCTACATTGCCGCGGGGAGGAACCTACAAGCTCCGGATAGCGGAGTTTGCGTTACACAGACTAATGAAATAAATGTCGTCAAAATTACGTAAGTTGATGCTTTGTGCAAAACAATTTTTGTGTATGAAATCTAATCGCTTGCAGTGTGCGACAAAATTCCCAGGGTGCTGTAGCCTTAGGCTCTTCAAGTGACCCTTTGACCTGCAAATATCACTTACATCCTTTCCGTGTTGGGCCTGGCGCTTCAGCAGTTGGTCGTGAATTTCCGGATGATAAATTGCATTGTTACAGATCCACTAAAAGGCTATGCTCTGAGAGATATAAAGCATATGCGATTAATGTTCAAGTAGAACCACAGAACGGGTTTCGCTCGAGCAATCTCCCCTGGGCCGGGATCACGTGGATCGTGTTTACGTGCAGACAAAATGGCGTGAGGACCGGCCGGCGGTGTCGACTGTGAAATCTAGTTGCGTTAACACCTTGATGTAAGTCTGTGCTGGCTGACAGTGAACATTTAAGGAGCCGTATACGTAGTTCTGTTGATAGAAATCATGGACAAGTATTAAATAGCTGTTTGATACCTGGCCATAATGTTCTGGAAGAAATGTGTTTGAAATCCCCTTGTTTTATTTCATCTCTCCGCATTGGAGCAAGTCGTGCAATGTAAGAAAAAGTACATGTTTGCGACAGACAAACAGTATTGTGAACTTTTAGTCTAATTTTTTAGTACATGAAATAACTTCTTATACCCCGAAAAGGCTTAAAGGTTATTATGTCGAACTTTGGACCCCCTTTTTGTGCTGGAACGTTCCACTAGAATGTAAGTCAAATACGTACGGTACGTTAAGTGCGCTCCCAAACCGCAGCGCGGATCATTATCATTAAATGAAACCTGTATCCATGTAGCTTTAATCACGGTTATACGACTACCAATCGATTAAAATTTAGTTCTGATGGGTAGCGGGTCAGATGTACAATAAAAAATGCATGTACACAACACGTAGAACACATGTCGAAGTATGGCCCCCTCCCGTTAGTAAATGAGTGAGTGTTCATCAATGAATCATACATTTGGGAATGGTTTTGATTTGTTTGTCTGCCATGTCGGTTTTGTATCCCAGAAGGCCAAAAAAGAAATCACACATTTGCAGTGATGATCTCCAAACCAACATTCTTTCAAAATGTCTTCAGAGTTAGCTTGATGTTACAGAAGAAAGGAGAGAGAGGAGATAAGTTTTGTTCATTCTGTGTCAGCAAAGGTAGCATGTTACAAAAAAAGGTAAGAATAATTGTCAACCAAGAAGTGAATGAATAAATGAATGAATGAATGAATAAATGAATGAATGCATGAATGAACAAGTGGATACAGATGAAGACACACAAGCGCTTGATAAAACACGGGTAAACTCACCTCCTCCATAGCAAACAGCAGACCACCGACCGGAGCGCCGAACGCAGAGGCCACGCCAGCCCCGGCACCTGCCTGGATAAAGTTCCTCCTGCAAGTCAACGGGAAACAGAACATGAACACCTCAACCTGGTCTTAGCTTTGCTTACCTTCGTTTCCTATTGAAATCCAAAATTGTCTTCACCTTCCCTTTTTTTAACTAGTTTCCTATTGGAAATTCTAAATTGTCTTCAGCTCTTTTACAGTCATAGTTTCTAGTAGGGTATAAAAACCAGTTTCTTTCAGACCTCTTTGGTGTCACTGACAAAAGATAGAGGATACTATCTGAAATGTCTGACCGTTTCCAAAATCATATCCAGTTGCTTGAGTAACAGTTTTTTGGCGCATCTTACTACCTGATTGTCAAACCTGCAACAACGTAACTTGAACACTTCTTTCGAATGACATAAGTCAGGAACAACTGTTAAGTGACTAGTGTGACAACACAACCAACAGGTGCACCAGTCTCACCTGTCCTCAGAGTTCCTGAACCTCTCAAAGAACGGCAGGGCAAACCCGAGGGTTCCCGATCGGAACTGGCTCAAACCGGCTCCGATCAGTCCGCTGGGAAGGCAAGAAAATTGGTTAACACAGGGTTTATAAAGTTATACATTTTGTATAATGAGGTCTGGCATCCAGAACATTGTCGGTTCAAATCAAGGCAGTCTCCTAGACCCGTCCCCCTGTCCATGGATGGAAATGGTTTACTGGGAAGGAAAAATTATCTGTCCAATCCGTGCCAAAAATTTGAATGTCATGACATTAAAAATAGGAACATGACTTAAAAATATTAGTTAAATGTAAAGTGTTTGTTTATTTTGGTTTTAATCTATTTATGCTCCCGTGACCCCCTCATACTGGACCTCTGGGGAGAGCAGCTGAGGCCGGCTGGGCCATCCATTTAAGAAAAAGGTTGTGTATGTATGGAAAAGTTTTTTACAGGTAGTCTGACTTACCCCATGTGGATCATGGGTCCCTCTGGTCCCACAGGCAGCCCGCTGGCCACGGCACAGGCGCACGAGAGAAACTTCACCACGAACGTCTTCACGTTAAAGATGTGCCGCACGACCGTTCCGTTCAGGAACCCGATCAGCTCGGGCATGCCAGAGCCCCCTGCTGACGGCCGTAGGTACTGCAGGGAAGGGAATCCAAATGTCACAGCTATGAGCTAAGGAAAGTTTGATCTTATAATAGTTGTCAATACAGGTCAACTGAAAATTGTAAAGCCATCTCTCAAATTTTCAACCTAATTTGCTAAAATACCTTGGTATTTAAGAGTTTCATATGTCATTTGAAAAATTATAATGATATAGAAATCTTCATATTTCTGTATGACATGTTCAATGTTATGCATAATACATTAGAATTTTCAAAACCATATTTCCCACAAAAAATCGCCTGTATCACTTAGGCCACATTGCTTACTGTCGATGTAACTTTATATGGGAGTATGTATCATAACACTGTATATTCCTCTCTGTCATTTAGTACTGAGTCATTCATGATACTAAAAGTTATAAAAGACAATGTCCTCACCACGACCAGCCCAGACCCCACTATAACCAGCAGCAGACTGATGCCCAGCACCCAGATATAGGCCACAGCAATGTCTCCCTCCTGTGTGGATAAGGGATAATAAGGAATCCATAACATGTCTTTGTAGGTTAGACATTCAGGTAATAAGATAAAAAGCAGTCATTTTAAGATAAAAAGCAGCAACTAAATGATATTTGGGAAATGGTCAGGCGTTTCAGATAACATCCGTTATCTTTCGTCACACTGTAGAGATCTCATTGGAGAGCATGTTTAGCATCGTAAGGATAAACGTGCTCTCCAACTAACTCTCTTTTTAGCCATTCTGTATTATTCACAGCGAGCATATAAAAACTGCTCTCCAACAGATCTCTCCAGTATAACTGAGGAAAGATAATAGATGATCGTCTGATCGGTTACAAATCATATCCAGTTGCTTGAGTGACTGCTTTTTGGCATAATGAATCTATACGCTAAAGCAGAGCTTATGTTAAATCAAGAATGCGAGGAATCAAACCTGAGATCTTTCGATCGCGTGTCCCTAGCTAGTCTAGACACTCTGCCCTTCTACGGCACAAAAAAAAGAAGTGACGAACCTTGATGAAGTCCTCTGCCTTGTCCCACTTGTACTCGGAGATGATCTCAATAATCTGGTGAAGCAGGAACCCCAGAAACCCCACAGAGAACCCGATCAGCCCCATCATCACCCAGCGGTCCCAGTCCAGCCTATGGGAGAGCAGTATAACAGCACTGAGGCCTTCATGGGGTTTTTGTAAATACATAATACAACAAAACAACTACAAGGGTCAGGCTGTGATATACATATACATTTACATGTAAATATCATATGATGTCAATGATGAACTCAACGTTATGTATATATTTTAGTTAGGGTTTGGGAACACACTGTAAATATTGCAGAAAACAATCACTGTATACATGTGAATAATGTTTGTGACTGCATCTGTAAACAGTGACACCTATAGTTGCAGTACAATGTGAACCAGCCAGAATTGCCCTGAGGAAGGTAAAAAAGGTTACCAAAACGTCAGTGGAAATAATGCAAGGGTCGTGAAGAAAGAGTCTCTATATAAAGGTTGGCCTGCTAACTGCACTTCCATGAAAAGTTGCCAGGTGGCGTTATTCTATGGTGCACCACCGTTCCCTGCACGTACCTGCTGGGCTGCCTCTTGATCCAGTTCTTGTAGGCAAAGCTGTGGGAGGGCAGGTAGTCCAGACTGTCGAACTTTGACAGTTCCTCACGCTCCTGCGCCGTGTAGCGGTGGTTCACGTACACGCTCTCGAACTCACGTCCGCGGGCGAAGAAACCCTCTGTCGGGAGAGAGAGAGATGTAACGTTAGTTCAACTTTATTCGCGGGGTAACCTATAATATACGTTGTTTTAAAAGCAGCGTATTTAGGGCTATCATGCCGACAACCTGTGACTTCAAACTGCTAAATTTTAAAAATATTGCAATTTAAAACAACCGTCAGACGACTTGAAATCCCTAAATGTGCTTTTCTGAAAAACAACGGATAAAGGTTACCCCATGGATAAAGGTGAACTAGCGTTAAAGGTGTAGTCATGACAAGATTTCAACAGTTATGATGTACATTGTGCATGTCAACATTGGAATGTGTACATTGGGATGCCCACACACATGCACACACACACACACACACACACACACACATGCAGGCAAATACACACAAGCGCATACAGACACACAGACACACGTACACAAATACACACAGGTGCGCGCACACACACACACACAAACATGCACAAAGAGACACACACACACTTGTGCAGTTGAAGGGTCAGATACAGTACCGACTACGTTTATGGTCCGGTCCCACGCGGTTTACACGCGATTTAATCTCGATTAAAAGTCGTGCAAATCGCGATTAAAAGTCGTGCAAGTCGCGATTTGAACGCGATTGAATCGCGTGCGCTAATGAGCTGTAGCTATCTAATTAAAAATCTCGTGTCGTTTGTAAACGCGTTTACTCCCGGCACCCCGCCGACTCAAAACAAAAGGCTTTGTTCCGACTGCCCCGCCCCTTGGTCGGGCATTTCACCGACGAAATATTTTGTTCGTTAATGAGCAGTGTTTACTTTTGTAAATTTGCATGATACTTGTAAGTCGTCAATTTCACGTATTTGTTGATAATTGGTGAATGATACAGGGGCTGGACAGCGCCGCGGGTGTCGGCAATATTGTCCGAGGACCGCTGACGCTTTTTAGCTAAGATCGTAAAAGAAGTTCACAGTCAGCAAATTAATATATCGACATTCTCTCCTGGTACCGATTGCTCAGACTGAGTTGAATTTCTATACTATATCTTGATTAGTAACTTTTCATTTTGCTGGTGTTGTGTTGTTGCTTTTTTATTTATCACGAAATGTGCATTTCTCGATAAATTTGAACAGGCGTGTACACGTTACTGCTCGTCATCCAACACCGTCCAAAGGGTACGGATTTGCAAAACATCGGAGGAAAATTGCCAACAGCGATCATGTTCACAACGCTGGGTATGGAAATTGTGATAAGAAAACAGTCTCCCGATAGATATTTTCTGATATAAAATAAATGTCAATGATGAATCCAGAAAGCAACCCGAACTACGCAAAAGAAAATAGTCTTCACGGCTAAGCTTTTTCGTAAGCCTCAAAGGGAAGACGATGATGTCAACCGTCGAAACAAGCGGGTTGTCGGCGAATATAGTCTCCTACTTACAGTTTTTGGCGGGTTATCTTCGTATAATTTTAGTGGAAGGCCAGCAAAAAGAGATACAAGTTCGATTCGCCACATTTCCCCGTAAAATACGGCGTTACATTCCACCGAAAATTATGTGTATAAGCTGTACTGTACGTCACGGCAGAGAGTTGGGAAGAACTAGACGCGCGTGGGAAATGCAACTGGACGTGCGGTTACCATGGCGACAGCTCCGGCGGTAGCCCTCTGAAGTAGCGCCTGCCTGATTATGAGATAAATCCAATCAACTTCCCTCCAATCACAGCCAGAAGCGGCGCTGACAAAGTGGTAACAACAAGAAGAAGCGTAGAACTAACGCTTTGTTGTGTTTTTTTAAATCATTTATCACGAAATGTGCATTCTTTGATAAAATTTAACACGTTACTGCTCGGCCAGCGTCGTCCGCAAGGCATAGATAATTTTGCAAAACATCGGAGGGACTTTTCCGGCATCGATCATTCTCACATCGCTGAGTAAGAATTCTGTGAACAGTCTGTCGATAATCATTTCCAACTTGAAGAAGGTGGTATTTTTTTTACGGCATACTACAAAAGTCGTAACGGCAACCGAGCGGGTTGCCGGCAAAAATTGTCTCCTATTTACATTTTTAGGCGGGCTACTTTCGTCTAATTTTCGTGGAAGGTATATGATAAAATAATACAAGTTCGAATCTTTTGGACCCACAAAGGACTGACAGCATAAACACGATCGTCATCTAATATAAACGGAATTGCTGGGTTGAAGACTATACACTGACATGAATGGACTACTAGTATTTATACGCATAAATTGACCGTTTTGCATGTATTTAAATATGAATAAAGGATATTGTGTTTGGTCATAACTTAATATTTCTAGGAACGTTGATACTCCTTGGTTAGTAGGATTCAGGTTTCCATCCGCCTGCTGATCGTCATGGTTACAAACTCGACAAACAAGACTTACCTGTTCCTGACGGAGCTCTTGGGTCGGAACACAGCCATCGTACGATCCTGGTCGTCGAGCAGTCGACCGACGCAACCATACTCCAGGGCATACATTCTACTTTATGTGTTTTTTAAATCTTTTTGTTAATCTTGTTTTGTCTGCGTATCTGTTCAAACAAACATGTACCTGTTCTAACAATGTTGTGTTGGTGTAACTAACATAACTTCTACTATGTAGTTAGATATCGGTAGCTAATTTTCTAGGCTAGGAAAGTAGGATTCGGATTTCTATCCGCCGGTTTCCTGGACATACAGCTGATCGTCATGGTTGCAACTCGACCAACAAGACCTACCTGTTATGTTCCTGACCGCCTCGGACGTTCCTGGTCGTCGGGCAGTGGACCCACGCAACCATATTCAAGGGGCATACGTCTTGGTTCGACACAGACAATTGTTATTTTGCCGAAAATTTCTTCATCAGTTATTGGTTTTCTTGTTGAGTATGTGATCAAGTTTTTCTAACCTGTCATTGATTCAGTTAAAAGTTGCGTTAGCGTTACTAACATTACTTCTACTTCTAGTATTTTACGTTTCTAAAATGAACATGTTTTTAGTCAGTTTATCTACAACTGTTATGCGCTGTTCAAAGAGGTTCACTCTTTTACTAAAAGGGCCTATACGTTTACGGTTGTTTTTCAGCAACATATAGATGTATAAATTTAGCTGGTCGGGATACTACGAAGAGGGATTTGACCAATGAAATAGGTAAACACGATATATCATTGCCTTTGGAACATGAAAGGTAAGTTTACTACCGATGTTATCGATCATCATTCGGCAGCTTCTACACCAGTCGGATCGTCATCATCTGTTCCGAATGTTGGAAAAACGGTAGGTTGTCCGTGAATATGAATATGTCCGTGTACAAACTTTAATTAATAAAGAAATTTTATACACTTAAACATTTAAAAACATTCTTAATTCATTGGTCGTGGCTCCTTTAATATGAACCAGTTGGGAAATGAATTATAAAATTTGGAATACAGAATTTATAGATCATCCACCCCTGCGACATTGCCACAAAGTTCACATATGACGTACGCTACCGCTGCGTGTGCAGTCTACGAAGTATTTTAATTAGTCTAGGTTTCTTTAACCTCCTTGATAATACAAATAAAACAAAGTTAGATAAATCAAGTAGGTTGATAAAACCCCCTTGGATAAACCAAGAAAAAATAACCACATATTAAACACGGGGCTAGATCGGAGTAGAAAATAAACGCAGAATATTGCAACAGTCAACGTGGCCTTCTTCTGTGGGAACATACTTTCAAAGAAGCCGCTCCTTACCGTGCATGTGTCAATCAAATTGAGCAGCACGTGAGACCAGACCAGACCAAATTCTGGAGGTTTACAATGTAATTTTTCTACAAGTTTACCAGCACCGTAACAGTTACGTCAATCGTGTACTTACACACACTAAACAATCAAAACAGCTGTTGATTTTATCGCAACGATATAAGTTTCATATTTGCGCTCAAATAACCCAATCTTCCACAACCTGTCCCACGTTCTGGACCCCACACAAACCGTGTACACGTCTAAATGTAATATGATATGCTAGTAGTCGCGCCGTGGCGAACTTTAGGAAGGTTGGAATATTTATAAACAGGTCACGTTCCACCGGAGGCGGGGCGGCGCTTGAAGTTCGGATGTAGATACTTACATGTAGTATCTGCCGGTCGAAGCCTGTTTACTTGGTAGTGAGACCGCCAGGATTTTGTACGACTACACTGGTCGCACTGGACATTCCTTGTTGTTCATTCTGAAACTGAAAGACTAGTGTACTTACCTATCAGTTCGGAACATGATTAACTTGTCTTCACTTTCATCGATAGATAAGAAATGCAAACACAGACTATTGTAGCTATTTACAGTGGCAAGTATCGTGTAGTGTGGGCGAATTTGATATCGCTACACCAGCGTACAAATAATGCAACAACAGAAATAGGACACAAATAATTCAACATAGAGTCGGTAGGTTTTTTTTCGGGTGGTCCTGACACTGGCCGCGGTAGCGGGCCGTCCTCGTCACGCATGGTCAGACAGAAGCAGAATTTACTCCATGTTTTCTGATTTAGAAAAACACATCTTGCCATTCTTGGGAAAAAAACAATTTATTTGATGTTTTCTTGTCATGTACGTATAAGATTCAAACTTGCACTACACAGTCGGTTCCTCAAAATTGTAGCAAATCTTCCGAGAAAGAACGTGCTAGGTTAGGTAGCGGCGCGGGTGCGAGGTCGCACCATACATTTTGTATCTTCGGAAGGATTTTTTCCGGTACGTGACCCTGGCGCTAGCCACGGCAGTGCCGAAAGATCGGGGTCCAGTAAAAGCATACTTTGCCATATATTCTGCTTAAGAAAAAGACACCTTTGTGGAAATTTATTTCTTATTCTTTAATTTTCACGTATCAAATTTAAACATGTGCGGAACAGTCGGTTTCTCAAAATTGTAGCAAATGATCTTCGGAATGATTTGTTCCGGTACGTGACCCTGGCGCTAGCCACGGCAGTGCCGAAAGATCGGGGTTCAGTAAAAGCATACTTTGCCATATTCTGCTTAAGAAAAACACACTTTTGTGGAAATTTATTTGTTTTTCTTTAATTTTCACGTATCAGATTTAAACATGTGCGGAACAGTCGGTTCCTCAAAATTGCAGCAAATCTTCTAGAAATATCGTGGTTGGGAGCGGCGCGGGTGCGTTCTAGACTGCGAGGTTATGCGTTAGTTCAGAAACAAATTGGGAAATTGGGCGTGATACGTTCTCCGCCCTCCGCGCGGGGGTCTGCATATGAAAAGAAGCCGATTTCTGCCAAACCCCGAACTTTGGACGGCACGGGCGTGTCTAGAAAATGTTTATGAAAAGAAGAGGCGTGTCTGAAATCTATTCATTGATCGTCTAAACGCGGTTAGACGTGATTTCATGCATATCAGACGCGGGTACACACATATCTAATCGCGTTTTACCCGAGAATTGCACGAGTTTTAATCGCGATTTACACGAGATGTAATCGCGACTTGCACGACTTTTGCACGCGATTAAATCGCGTTCAGACCGGACCATAAACGTAGTCGGTACTGTATATTAGGTAACAAGTTGCACAAGGGGAGGGGCAACAGTGCAGGGTGTGGTTGGATCTCACGTTTTTGGTTTGCTGAAACTATGAACTGGCACAACAACAGCCTGTAACTGTAAAGGTGATCGTTAGAGCACAAACTCAGCCTCTCACCTGACGTGTCGGCCTGCGCCAGGTGCACGTCGTCTACGGAGTGCACCTGGGACACGCTGTAGGTGTGCTTCTTCCTGCGGGACCGCACTTCCGCCATCTCCACTTCTCCAGTTTCTGCCGTCTTGGAGACAATAACACCGAGTCTTTACCTCCTTAAGGTGCTAACAAGGTTCTTAAAGACGTAGTCTACGACTCTAAGGGTCATGTGGGAATGAAAAGTGGCGGAATTTTTGGAGATTCGAGTATGAAACAATCAGAAAAGTTTTCTGTGTCAACTAGTCGCCATGATGGATTTTGTACCGCCTTTTCAAAGTGCAAAGTCTTGCAAATCCGCTAGAGGCGCTTTAATGACGAAAGCGCCTCTAGCGGGTTTGTAAATTAGATCGAAAAGACAGATCTAGATTGGAGATTTTTAAACAGACCAAAACGTTATGAAGATTCAAATCTTCACCAAAACGTGTTAATCTGTCTCTTAAGCATTGCAACATCAAGTGGACAAACCTATTAACATGCATTGGCATAATACCGGTCATAAGCCTTATACCGGTCGATTAAAAATAGTGGAACGTGAAGAGATCTACACATGCAACAATAGTTATTTCTGAGGTATGCACACTTCAGACATCTAGGTGTCCAATACATAATTTACAAAGCATCGATAACAATGCATTCGAAGACAACAAGGCCAAAAGTTTTCAGGTCATTTTCGGGGCAGGCGAGCTCGTCGTGGGACAAACACACTGTCACGTTCATCGCCAGATTTGTAGATAATAATCACATGTGCTCACGGCACAAGACGAGCATGATTCAACAGCAATCTTGAATTTCTTTTGGTGACCTACAACTCGTGTAAAAGTGTGAGGAACCGTTGCATTATCGCCCGGATCTACGGCTGAATGGGTCAAATTGAACGTACGCCGCCATTTTCCCGCCATTTTTAATGCTACGGCCGGCAGTAAAGTTTTACGTCATAGCGGTTGTGACGGACCAAAATTAAATGAAAATTCTTGTCAGTATACGCCCATTTTCTCATGACTTTTTGTATGCTCATGCAGATTTTTGTTTTGTGCAACTACTAACAGGAAAGAAAGGAACAACAGAGGATGAATAAAGGTACATAGCGGCAGTTAATTGTGCCGTGTTTCGTTCGACCGGTATATTGCACCCCCTTCCAACCACGCGCCCGTTCTCCGTGCAATTCCGCGGTGTGTTCCAATTACGATATTATGTTTTTTAATAGCAGGACCAGAGAGACAAAATAATTTACACAGAAGAAGTGGCAAAAGTAAGCTGTAACAGCAACATGTAACTGGAGAAAATGATGCGTTGATCATTTGCCAAATTAGCATTGCTTGAGAAATTGCAGTAAACCGACCGGTATTATGCCAATGGATGTTACTGGGATCCCGTAGGCCTTGAGGATGTTCATCATTTTACCTCTATGTATACTGTCAAAGGCCTTACTTAAATGTAAGCAATATTATTACTAACGTTAGTATTTACACTGAACTGTTATTTCTTTACAGTTGTATGGCTAAAAGTAATCGGGCATATGATGCAAACTAACGATTATTTTATTTAAATGCTGTAAGTATGGTAAATAATTTTCTGTTTTGAAATGATGTTATATATACTCCGGGAGATGTAACGGATATTACGGACTGTTCATGAACATGTAATGTTGATCTAATTTTCCATTAAATTATTTGAAGACATATGAATTGGTGGACTCCTATTTCATAAGACTAAATGGACGTGATCGTATGCAAAGAAAATCTGAGTTAAGTGACGACGAAGGTTTTAAGAATAGTTAAACTCCTACCGACCTATTCCCTTTTAAAAATTGTCATTCTAAATTTCACATGTATTGCATTTAAACAAGTCGAAGCCGCCTCAAAATTCAAACCCTTTTATCAATAGCGTGCATTTCGTGAGTTCGGCATTCCCAAAATTCGACAACTTGACGGGCCGTTTTTTGGTGCCCTTTTTTAGAAGCGGTTGGGAGCGGTACTGCATGGTAGGCTGTGATAGGGTACGTATGTCCTGCTTTATGATAAAATTTGAAAACGCAAAAACCGAACTAAAATTGTCAGAATCCATCTTGTTGAAATATAATGATGTTCATAAACAAACAAACAAACACACACCTGCAGTGTTGTAATATTATAAGTTACACATGGGGTGCAGTCTTCACTACAAACATAAGGTGTTAGAAGTAGCCTTAGATGCCAGCCTTTTTGCTTCTTAGTTTTTGGCAATGCGCTCTTACTCTCACATCATAAGTGGCATCGTTACCGATCCCCTTTACTTTCCTTCTCCTTTTGTATGTTCTTCGAAATGTTAAAAAAAAAGGAAAATGGTGAAAAACCTTCTTGTCCCTCCTGTCTACTTTTCTTTTTTTTTTTTGGACTTAGTTAAACCCCAATTAAAAACGGGCCATAAACTAACAAGTAAGAAGCCCCATAAACTAACAAGTAAGGATGACATCCAGACTCATGTTTGAAGTCCCGCCAGTTAATGTTTAACATCAAAGGTCACCGAAAGTTCAAATCACGATCGGGGGTTGCCCGGAAGTTGACCGGCACTCAAGACACACAAGACCTCAGGTGTCAGTGCCGTATTTTACTTCACTTCTGTCCTTGTTCCTGACCTGTTTGACCAAGAAGGTCTAAAGAATTTGGTTTGACAACATCTTAGAATGGCGTCGGCACCGCTCAAGAACTGTTTCCACCGTGACGGGGCGGGGTTCTTGTGGTGCGAAGGAGTCCGCGTAAAATCCCTTCAAGAAGACCTGTCAAGACGGCTTCCACGCCCCTCATGCAGCCCCTTCTACCTGTACAGCCTCTCTCAGGTGCGACACAACGTCTCAAGATACAAGGAAGCCCTCAAGACGTTGCCGAACCCGCACGTCTTGGGCTACTCCCTCAAGGCGAACGGGAACCTGGAGATTTTAAAGACGCTGCGAGCCATGGGGTGCGGGGCGGTCACCGTTAGTGGGAATGAGATCAGGCTGGCCCTGACGGCGGGGTTCAACGCCGACAGCATTGTGTACAACGGAAACGGCAAACAGGTAAGTGCTTAATCATACTTAACACGAAATTCTGGTAGACTCTAAATGGTACTTTGGACATAAGGGTTATCTGAGTAGCCTTCACCAGATCAGGCTGGCTCTGACGGCGGGGTTTAGTCCGGACAGTATTGTGTACAACGGGAACGGCAAACATGTTAGTGTTAAAGCAAACTCTGGTAGGCTCTAATGGTACTTTGGACATAAGGTTTTATAACTGAGTGGGAATGAGATCAGACTCGCTCTGGCGGCTGTGTTCGACCCCAACAGTATTGTGTACAACGGGAACGGCAAGCAGGTTAGTGTTTATCCATCCTTAACCCGAACTCTGGTAGGTTCTTATCGTGGTGCTTTGGACATAAGGGTTAACTGAGAGCTACAAGGCCCTACAGCTACATAGAGCAAACTTTCGGAGGTATCCATCTAGTCTCTGTTACAAGTATTAGACCACTGTCTACTGGCTAAAATTAAATATAGCCTGTCTTATTTTTTGCCAGTGGAGTTTGACCACCTGTTCCAACATTGGTGTCCATTGACTAGCTAAACACGCACCATATTTGTACCGAATTCTACCATCAACTGCCCCTTTAATAGGGGCCTAATGAGGCCGACTAACGCCTATATTTGCCAGGTGAGTTTGATCACCATATAAATGTTTGACTGGCCAGGCCACGGAGGGAAAATGTAACCTTACCGTGGACTAACAAACTGTCATTTTCAGTTATTTCCCCTCAGTTTCACCGAATTCTACGATCCACACCCCTAGAACTTGAGCCTGGGTCCAGTATTAAAGCTATATACATTTTGTATTTCCCTTCTTGAAAACGTTGGCACAAATCTTTAACACCAACATTAGAGCTACAAAATAATCACATTGAGAAGCAAACAGATGGAAGTTATGTGTTTCTGTAGGACTGGGAGTTGGAGCTGGCCGTGAGAGTGAACTGTCTGATCAACGTGGACTCTGACTTCGACTTGCGCCATGTTCGGAGCGCTGCCGACACGGTCCGCCAGAGGGCGCGCGTGCTCATCAGGATCAACCCTGACATCGACCCAGTGAGTAGTACTTGCAAAAGGCATCAGATCAGATCGACACACAGAGTACTAAGTCTATTAAAGTATATTAAACTTTTAACATTAGATAAGAACAGAGCATTAACATTAGATAAGAAAAAGTATATCCTAATAGCCACAGTCAATAAAAGGAAATGAGCCATGGAAGATAACATCTCCTTTGGCATATCACTAAAATACTTATTTAATGGATAAATCAAATTGTGGAATAAAACAAACACATGTACTTATAACAGAATTTTTTTTCTGTATTATTTCCTGGTTTGATATGGAAAGGTGCGATAAAATAACAAATGCTAGTGCTCTTAATATATGACTTTGATTTCTTACCTTGTTGTATGTTTAGAGGTAAAGCCTTAAAAAATATCATGCCTTTTCATCTGCAGAAAGTGCACCCCTACAACTCCACCGGCCTGGCCAGCAGTAAGTTTGGGCTGGTCCAGTGCAGCCTGCCTACTATTCAGTTGCTTGAGGAACTGTTATGTTGTGCTCTGTACCCAGTTACTGTATTCACCTTTCTCATTTCATCTGCAGAGAGTGCACCCCTACAACTCAACCGGCCTGGCGAGTAGTAAGTTTGGGCTAGAGTGCAGCCAGCTGCCAGGTCTGCTTGAGAAGGTTCGCAGGTGGCCGGCACAACTGCAGCTGGTGGGCTTGCACTGCCACCTGGGGTCCACCATCACTGATGTCTCTCTCTTCAGGTCAGGGCTGCATCCTTTATTTTTCCCCTTTTTGATGTTTTTTTCTCTGAGCAAGGGCAAGGGACCACTTTCATGCACCGAACTAAGCTGATGGGTGATACAGGTAACTGAGTTGGAGATGACATAGGGAGAGCATTCTATAATTTTGCACTCCATGGAAAGATATTTGGACAGTGTAATGATGTGAGGTAAAGTTACGCATGCTGAAAAGCTCTCAATGGGTAAAGAACAAGTTGCAGTAGTAAAAGGTGGCCAGAACAGCTGCCCAGCCTGCTGCAGGAGGTAGAATTGCCTGGTTTATTTTCCGAGGAATTCTTAATCTTTTTAAAGTACACCATAAACTAATAAACAATGGGGCTACATTAGAATAAAGCTGATTTTTAAAAACATTCTTTAAAACCAGCTTCTGTGTTGCAGAGATGTGGTTTCTGTGGTGTCTGCTGAGATGGAGTCGGTCAGGTCCCAGGGCTTCCACGACCTTCGCTACCTCAACATGGGAGGGGGGCTGGGCATCGACTACCTACGGCAGGTAGGCTGATTCTTCAATATTACAATAAATGTGTCTTTAAATTTGTTATCTCTCATTGGCAAACTTTTGCTGACTGCTGTAGGGGCATCGTGAGTGCAAAAGGGGAAGAACTGTTCAGTAGTATAATTGTTTTTGCTTGTATATGTCACAGCACAGATGATTGGAGTTCAGGACAGTTGTAGATTTTCCTTGGACCGATCCAAGTTCCAATCTATCCTAGAAGAAACTATCTGTCCTAGGAGAGACCCTGATTCCAATCTGTCCTTGCTAGTACAATCTGAGATTGTCCCAAATTGCTGAGTCTCTACTGTGACATATTGGTACACATTTGCACTAATACCCTTTTGAATTGTAGTCGATTTGGACTATCATATGGTGATTTAAGATGAAGTTTCAGCAAAAGTCAAGTCATGACAGTTCTTAGTTTATATAAATCTTTTTTTTCAGCAAGACAGTACAAACCCCTCCCCCGCTGACTTGGTATCTTCCATCCGTGATGCGCTGACAGACAAAAACATCTGCCTCATCTTGGAACCCGGACGGTCCATCATAGGGGATGCCGCCATCTTGGTCACGAAGGTCATTGGGGTCAAGGGCAATGGAAAGAAAAGGTGAAAATCAAAAATTTTTCAACAATTTTTACATCATGATCAAATCATCCATCTAGTTTTGCACAATCAAGGACATCGCACGTTTTTTAGAATCTATTGATGACAGCACTGTGTACCTTACAAAATGGCAGAGTGACTATCACAGAATTACACTGGTCAAAGCAAGCCAGTAATATCTCCATGACCCAATCTCTGCTTGGAGAATAGTTAGTGACCTCATTTGACACCCCAATGATCCGTCAACACTATGTTTTGACATTCCCAAACCATAACCCTTCACATAAGGATCTGCCCTGTCCTGTGTTGTTGTTACAGGTTCGTTGTCACAGACGGGTCCATGACAGAGGTGATCCGACCCAGCCTGTACTCAGCCTACCACCACATCCAGCTTACAGAGCCCTCACAGGTGAGAAACATTAACCACCACAGTGTCAGCTAAAGCTTAAGTTGCCCATACATCAGAACAAGGGGGTCAAACTAACTGTTCAGAAGATGCATCGTGCCCGGCTCCCATCTCCGCTTCTAAGCCCTGGGCCACTCATAGGTGCATGCACTATAGCAGGGGGCTAGTGCACTTGTAGTGTAGTGTGTTTAGCTCCATACTCTTTCTCTTAGCAGTTAAAGAAGTATTTACCAATATTTTTAGTCTTTGGTATGGCCCGGCTACAGCATTCAATCTTCTTTGGTGGCCTATAACCAGTACACAAAGAAAAGTTGGGAGATCATGGTTGGCAATGTGCAACAGGGGTTTCAGTGAGTGGCGTTTCATAGGACAGTCAACTATAATGCTACACAGTGAGCAAGTGAGTACAGTAGAAGCCAGTTAATTGCACCATGGATTAGCGCACGCTTCTGTTAATTGCACAGTATCCCCAAATTGGTGCGGTCCAGCTCGATAACTTTGCATTGTTGCCCCCCATAGATACTTGCACGAAATACGCTGGCAAATGGGGTGTGCAATTTAACGGCTTCTACTGTACACAGGCAGAAGACCCGACAGAACAAGAGTACGATGTCGTGGGGCCGGTGTGCGAGTGTGGTGACTTCCTGGGGAAAGACCGGACCATACCAACTCCACACGAGGGGTGTGGGCTGGTAGTGTTTGACGTGGGCGCCTACTGCTCTTCCATGGCATCCAACTACAACATGAGGGTCAGTTCAACCTTTACTTGGGGTTTTCTTAGCCTGGGTACCATTCGGGTAGCAGTTTGCTCCTATGTTCGCTTCTGCTACCCGTGTGGGGAACTGTACATCTAAACCTTTTGGTGGTGACATAAGTTAATGAGCAAATTAAGGGATGGGTTCCAGAGTGCTTGTTCAATGACAATGGCCTCCTGCTAGTGGACGGAGGGTGGTTTGGGTGTTGGAACGCCTGTTCAAATGAGCGCTTGAACCCATTCCTGATGTTAGAGATGTCAAGGTTCCCAGACATAATAGCAGAGAAGCGACTGTCTATAGTGTATAATAACTACTATCCGGATGGTACCAGGCTAGGGTTTTGCATGATCACTTCAGTAACAGACTTTACAAACATGGACAGTTACATGACACGTGGTTTGTCTGCACAGATACGTCCAGCGGAGGTCCTGGTAGATGGAGCGACCTGGAGGTTCATCCGACGACCAGAAACACTTGAGGACATGACGAGGTGCTACACAGGACTACCTCCGGACAGCTTCTCCATTCAGGACTGATCAATGCCTCGAGATGGGAGTTCATCTATGTTGTTACAATAAACTAAATATTACCTAACCAACACAGGTGGGGCTTACCCCTACGTTCGTCAAATTTTCGGCCGACTCTGTGAGACTTGTTCACGGAATAGATCTGTGTACTGCATCTTATGGGATGTGATATTTGAGAGAAGTGACTCCCATCAAAGGGTTGTCATCATCACCATCATCATCAGTACCATAGTTTTTTGGTTGTCGGTGCCAGATAACCAATGCCAGTGCGGCACTGCGGGGTTCGATCATTGCTGTTTTATTGTTCGATCACTGTTGTTTTATTTTTCCCCATTTTTTTTTATAATGTAGATATTGCAAAATACATAAAAGGATGACTTAGAATATCTTTATCTCTGAAATTTGTTAAGTAATCTTTCGAACCCTGCAGTATCCCGAGATACTACCTTATGATATAACTCACTTGTTTATGCACAGCAAGAGAAAGACAAGAGACCATCTGCACTATTTTACAAGCACTTTAATTGACACTTGTAGACCTGTATACACGTAGTAGTAACCAGTCTAAAAGTGAACAAGACAAAAAACCCATTGCCTTAATAATGTGGGGCCTTTTTTTTTACTGCCATACTGTACAGGTTGCTGCAAGCACAACCAACCGAACTGTCAAATCATGTTAATCAAAAGGTCCTCAGATCTACAGCTACGTTCGTTGTACATACGTCGTCACCAAGACAAGCCTTAAAACGTTCGGACGATACAATAAGGACTAATAAAAAGGGAAGAACGACGAGATAGAGGCAACTCTCTAGCTCATCATGTGACAGTTTATACACATTCATTAAATAAGGAATCCAGCAACAAAACTTTACTAGCTTTAGGACACTTTTCGTCACGTTTTTTTTCTTTTTCTTTTTCAACTCAACGGTAAATTGTTTACCCATTTCTGCTACACAGGCGTAACAGGAACTCGCAACCAGTCACATCCCTTTCTACGTGTGATTTCTTTCTTCCAGCTTCAGAAACAGTCAGTGTTGCGAAGATAGTAAGACAACTTGAAATCGGTTGTTCATGCGATAGTAAAGATTGTTCCTCTTCCAAACAATCAGGAAATGTGCTTTAACTCCCTTTTTTTTCCCTCCTTCCTATAGCCTCTTTCAGTATTTCTCTCCCACTAGTACAGAAAACAGTACACCAATCAATCCACACTGCTCCTTATAATTACTACCAGATATCTGCCTCCAAGAACATCTTCCCTCAGTTCCTCGCGTACCCCTCACACTTGCTATTGCATACAAGGTAGACTGAGTTAGTTTTTGGATGTGACAACATACGAAAAACATCCAAGGTAACACTTCGTGACATGGACTAATTATTTAAACCACAGAAATTTTTTACCCTTTTTTCATTTGTTTGAACGAAAGTTGCCAACATTTCAACGTTTATAGCGACACTTGTGGCAACACAGACGGAGTTGTGTTTTTTTGGATGAATATCAAGTTCGACACACCATACCCTGAAAACATCCCGCATATACATACTTCCAAGCCGAAGGAAAGCAACTGCCTATAGCCTAGACAGCAAACAGTGTTGATTAGCAACAAAGATTCATTTGGGGGGAGAGAAAAGAGAGGCAAAAGGCCCAACGGAACAATTTTCTTCTTACAAGCAAGGGCAAAGGAGTGCCGCGGCGGTTTGATAATCTGCAGAGCAAGACTTTATACACAAACGAAGCGGATTGCTATCATTTATAGGACTCTGTTTGATTCTACATACACCTGCCCTTGCTTGGTAAAAAGAATCGTATATATACCTTTCGATTTATGAGTGGTAAACTTTCTTTTTTCTTTTTTTCGAAGTTTTGTTTTTTAGGGTGGAGCGTGTCACGTCATCCCCTGCCCGAGTTGTGCACTAACAGTTCTGCACAAACCCGGCCGTCACAAACCTGCAAACCTTTCTTCTGCCTTTTTTTTGTTGTTAAACCTTTTTTTTAATTATTTATTCATATTCCCTATGATCCCACTTCTCCTCTATATGCTGATACACAACCCAACGGTGACGTTTCTACAGGATGAACTTGCCAATAATAAAGCCGAGAATAAGAGCAGCGAGTAGATAGAGAACAGGAGGGATGGCGCTGCGCTGCTCTACTGGTGCGAACTCTGTCGTGAAGGTCTGGGTGTTGTCTGACGGCGTGGCCTTGCGCTGGCGCAATCCGTCGTCCTGGCAGCAAAACAAACAAACAAAGATGATTCATAAATAACTTCATCAGGTTGGCAATTATTTAAATAGTAAGGTTCCTTAGGCACAACCAGGGAGTACTTACTTCGAACATTTCGATGTCTATCAGACACTATTATCAGGGTAGAATGACTGTAAACTACGAGGGGGGGAGAATAACTGTAAACTACGAGGGGGGGATACAAGCTGAGCCACGTTTGGGACTGCATTCTTGCTGCTGCAGCGCCACCTAAATCGGCTATAAGTAGCAGCAAGAAGTAGTTCCCTGGTCATTCTACCCTGATGATGGTGTCACCCTGATGATGTTGGAAGTAAGTACTCCCTGGTTGTGCTTAAAGAAACTTACAAACAAACATGATGTCAATAACATGAAAATGTTGCACCATGATAAATACTTCCTAAAATGTTGACAGGTAATGCCACACCAATTTAATTTGTCAATTCTCGGATTTTGACAAATATTGCTGAATATGGGTATCAACATTAATCTGTCGTCCTGGCAGCAAAACAACAAACAAACAGATGTCAATATTGATATTATGGAGATGTTACACCATAAATGCTTCTCAAATGTTGACAGCTAATAGCCTGTAATCCAGCCGTAATATAGCTCCCGAGGCTCTTCTCTCCTCTTCAAGAGACTCGGGAGCTATATCACGGCTGGATACCTGGCTAGACAGCTAAGGCTAAACCAATTTAATTTTTGGGTTTTCGGATTTTGGAAAATATTGAATATGAATACTGTTTGGTACAAAGAGTTTTAGGGACTGAACATAAATTAGAGTTTTCGTCCTAGCTCTATGAGTTTAATCTTTTCACATCTTGTCCGCTTGTTTTTTTTAATTTTTTTATTCACATTTATTTAACGAGGATTTGACAAAAAGCAAAGTTGCTTATCTGAGTCTTCTCCTCTTACGCATGACAAAAATAAGGACACACATACAAAATAACGAACACTGAATAACATAGTCAAAAGATAATGATAACGATGTGAAAATAAACAAGGAATCAAGTAACAGAGTGAACGTGCAGCTGGTTTACAAACTTAGGAATAATCAAATAAGGCTATATAATCAACTAAAACTAAAAACGCTTGTTGAAATTTTTCTCAAAAATATCTGGGAATCAACGAAGTAAATGAGTGTGGCGTAACAAATATTAGAAGAATAAGGTACATGATGGGGGGGGTTACATGTTAGTGTTTCTATAATTACAGACATACATCATTACACACAAGACACTGATGATTTTAGGAGAAAGCTGAAAGATTTGATTGGGATTACAACATGAAAAGAAGAGAAACTCAGAGATAAAAGTACACATATATTCGATATGGTGTAATTTCTAAACCAAGGTATGGTTGCAAAACGTTTATGAAAAAAAACTAACCTATAGTACATAACACAACCTCTAAAAAAACTAGAACTAGAACAAATAAACAAACCTATAAAAAGTTATTCAATACTTCAGACTTTGCTAAAGCTAAGTAAAAGTAAAAGGATAAGTTCTAAACTTTTAGTTCTACCTGTACCAGAATAATACATTTCCTTGATTTAGAAAATTGGAAAGTAAAAATTTATCAAAGGGTGAAAAGGAGGGCAGAGTGCTTGGAGTGAAACTTAAATCTGACCATTTTCATTCCCCGAAACTGCAGGTATACTAAAGGTAATTTCCTTCTCTTAATGCTGAGCTTACAGTTTAATTCAACATGATTTTTTAACTTAAGAACGAAAGAAAAATTTGAGTGAACTGAGAGCTGACAAATTCCTGACACCAAAGTAAATACGTAATAAGTTATGACCATACACAGAGGTGGTATAAGACAAGAACTTAAGGCGAAGGGAGGGGGGCGACAATCAGCATGGACGTGAAGAGCTGACGGGTAAAATAAACGCACCGAAACAAACGAGGGAAGGTGGCAAGGAGACAACAACAAATGATGATGATGATGAAATGACAAAGAGACTATCCAGAGCACCAGCGAAAACTAAACGGACATTTAACAAGGGGGATGGGATAAACGAAGGTGCGAGACTCAAAAGAAAGAATGATGCCAGTGCTCGAAATACCAACTTGCAAATGCAACCACATTTTGCCTGGCGCAATTTCACTTCCATTTTGCCTGGCGCAATTTCACTTCAAACCCAGCTAGCGCAGTGCACAACCTGAAATTTTTCCCCCCACCTACATTTTTGCATAAGCTTTAATTTGTATTCATTTCTTGATAAGATAAAAAGATGTTACG
Source organism: Branchiostoma floridae (assembly GCF_000003815.2). Taxonomy (NCBI): domain Eukaryota; kingdom Metazoa; phylum Chordata; class Leptocardii; order Amphioxiformes; family Branchiostomatidae; genus Branchiostoma; species Branchiostoma floridae. The sequence goes on from NC_049984.1 coordinate 2,954,342, forward strand.
TAGTTACATGTAACTGGAAGAAAAGAGCAATAACTTGGAGGTGGGGCAACCTGAAATGTTGATGGCGCAACCTGGCTTTTGAATCAGGTTGCCGCCTGGGCTGGGCAACCTAGCTGAGAGAAGTATTTCGAGCACTGAATGCGGAAACCGTAGCCGGCCGTAGACGTGAGGGACACACCTTGATTTGTGCATTCTCGGCCTGAAGTTTGGACACCTCGGCCTGGAGTCGCCGGCACTCATCCAACACTTTCTTCATGTCACTATCGCTCGCGGACGAGCCCACATTTACCGCTTTCACTGCCACCGTCGCCTCCTGGGGCGGCAACAAGCAACAAGCTCAGCCGTATGTTCTTAAGTCATCAAATACTCTCCTCAAGAGACAATTCACTCTTTAAGGGCACTTTCCTCATGACTTACACCAAGATTGCTCCAGGGTACACATGAAAAGTTATACTTACACTCACAGCTTTGGACTGAAATCGCCATATACACATATGGTTTAAACTCTAGACGCAATACATCAGAAATATGACTATAAAGTCTTTACGATTGAATAGAGCAACAAGTTCAGCAGTATGCTCTTTAAGTTAGTCTTACCAAGTCATCAAATACTCAACTCACTCAAGAGACAAGTCATTCTTTAAGGGCACTTTCTTATTTTACACAAATCTTTATCCATTTCATGTTATATCAAAATCAAACGAAATGTCCTTCCCAGAAACAACAAACAAAACCAAAAACAGACCACTGAGCTGCTGGGGTCCATCTACAGCAAAGTTATCCCAGGTTTTCTGACCTGAAATACTTTAAGCAGCCAATTACAATTACCTCCATACTACAACAAAATAATAACTATAACACAAGTCACTGAACTATTTACTACACAAGTCAAGCCCTGAAAACCCTTGCCACCATTTTCATGACACTTTCCACAGAACTATGAACAAGCTGTACCAGCCAGACTGCCTGAACCTTTGCCAGAACCCAAACCCTGACCTTTAAGTTTTTACCAACATACTGACATTATACATTAGTGCAGAATCTGATGACGCATGCAATTATTATTTGTAATATTCAAAGATGGCTCAGTTACTGCAAATGACACTATTAAGCAGAAGAAATGGTAAAAATAAAAATGTACATAATCATTTATGCCTACATCTTAACTTGGCTTTCTTTTTAAAAGTGATTATAAAAACAAACAAACAAAAAAACAATAAAAAAACTCTGTACCCTCTTATGAGTCAAAATCAAAACATAAAAAAATCCCTAACTCTAAATTATTGCATCCACCAACATTCTACTGTGGCCAAAAAGAGTGAAACTGACTACTAAATCCTGATACTCAGTACGTACATTTTGTACGTTCTTGTGTCAACTGCCATCTTCACTATTACAATTTCTAACACTTTAGACAATACCTACACCATCGTTACCATATATTTGCTCCCATAACACATATAGTAGCAAAAAGCACATAGCAAAACATACTTCACGTGTTAGACTGTTAAATGAGATCACATTTATCATTTTGAAATGTTGGATGACAGCCTTTCCGGAGGGCACAAGATCGGCAGCATGACAGGATTTGAACCCAGGACCTCTGGGTACTGAGCCAAACACCCTGCAGTTAAGCCACATGACCCCACACAGATGTATATACTCCTTGATTGTGAACGGAGAACCTTGGTATCCAATGTAATTATTCATGGACGCAGATGAGATTTTGCCTGGGTACCATCCAGGTAGTAGTTCGCTCCTATGTTTGCTTCTGCTATCCATCTGGGGAACTGTATATTCAAACTGTTTGGTGATGACATCAGTTAATGAGTGAGTTCAGGAATGGCTTCTAGGGCACTCATTCCATGACAACAGGCCCTCCAGCAAACGGACAAAGGGAATTTTGGGTGTTGGAACACCTGTTCGAACGAGCGCTTGAACCCATTCCTTAATTCTCTCATGTGTGGAGACCAATCAGTGCTCTCGTCCAAAATTTGGACGATTCCACACCTTAGAGATGTCCAGGTTCACAGACAGTATAGCAGATATAAGCAACTGTATACAGAGTATAATAAACGTCAGAGCGAACTACTATCCGGATGGTACCCAGGCTAGATGAGCTTTCCTTCCATGATTCTAACCCCATCCTTACATGTGGTACTGGCTGCTTGGGCTTTACTCCAATTAAGTGATTTGTCTGAGTTGAAGCAAATGTTCAAGAACTCTAGGGCTATGCTGTGATTTGGATCCCCAATGCTGTGATTTGGGCCCCTACACTGTGTTCCAAACAGCTGCGTTTTGTGCAAATATTTAAAAAAAAATGTTCTCTTTATTTTACTAAATTTGGCCCTCAAAATGTGGAAAGTAGTGTTTCTGAGGGTTATCACTTTAAAAATTTTCAGGGGGAGGATTTCCCCCAGACCCCATCAAAGCTTTTCTGCACTAAGATGCTGTAAAAAAATCCAGGTAAGAGCACTGCTATTTTTCTTCTAACAATGCCTGTAACCACGTCCTCACCTGTGGTACTGGCCTCTTGGCCTCTGGGGAAGGCTTGGGGATGTTGGGCTTGACGGGTGGTACTGCCGCCACCTCTTTTGCTTCCTTAGCAGCGTCCAAGTCATTCTGAAACAACACAGACTACTCCACTTAGAGACCATTAACATCTACGAGCCCCTAGAAAATAATTTCATCAGGTTGCTAGAAGATAGGATTTGGAGATTTCTTTTGCAAAACCAGAATGCTTCTTACCTGCTGACGTTTCAATGTCTGTCAGACATCTTCTACTTACATCGGCTACATATAGCGGCGAGAAGAAAAAATCCAGATAGAAGCTCCGAGGAAGATGTCTGACAGACATCCAGACGTCAGCAGGTAAGAGACATTCTAGTTGTGCAAAAGAAAAAACTACCCAAAATACTTAATGAACAGTGTCAACGCTTCCAAAATCTGTCCAGTTGCTAGAATAACTGTTAGCTTGAACATGTACAACACAGTTCAGTGTCAATCAGACTTTCAATGCTCTGGACTACATACAAACATTACCATGAATAACTTCACAACAGAACAATACTTAAAATAAAGATTGTCTCGGGGGTTAGTTCTGGTTCTAGTTACTAGTAGTAAAATCTCTTGACAACACTTCCTGTAGAACACAACTGTTACAGGGTAACAAACGTTGTTTAAGATCAGTCAATAATTCCATCACGTTGGTAAATGGCTGAATAACAACATTTTTCTTTCACAACCAGGGAGTGGCATTTAACAGCTGACATATTGATGACCTTGTCACTTTATGTTTGGGACTTCATCTGTAAGCAGCGCCACCTATAGCTGCAGTGCAATGTGAACCAGTCAGAATTGTCCTGAGAAAGGTAACAGTTGGTCACCAAAATACCAGCTATCATCTTACCGCCTGGTTGTGAAGAAAGAATGTTGCTATTCAACATTGGTTAATACTTGTGTGTTTTTGTACTTCCAAGCATGTTTAACAGGGTGAAGAAATAAGACAAAGATGACCATGTCATGATTCACAAGGTGTGAACAATTCTGCATGCTTTTTGAACCAGCACAACTGCACATGAAACTTAGAAACGGTCAATAGTTAGGGTAAGACAGATTCCATGCCCACATAAACACACTGTCCACAACTGAGATTCTTCCAATGTTCGCAAAATCTGTGAATTAAACAAGGTTACACCTGGCATGCCTTGTCAGACACACGGAAATCACATTTTGTTAGTAACACATACAGGAGAGGCGAAATCTTACACAAGATGTGAAAAACGATTTCGTTTGTCTCACCTTGTATATACTCTTTACCTTTTGCATGCTGAGTTAATTTTTTGTGTTTAACAGCGTCCAACAAACTTTCTTTTGGCAAATATGAGAATTTCAGATCAGAAAATCAAAACTATTCAACTCCAAATCTACTTTTCCCATTCAACATCATTCATTTTTTCCTTGAGTTCAGATTTTTAAAAAGTCCTAGCCACATATTGGTAAGATTGGTCAACCTCTGCATGCTAAGAGTAACAAACAACACATGGCATTCACAAAACGCACAGCATTCAAAACATGATTTAGTAAAAGCATGTTGTACTTTTCCTGTGGCACAAAAGAGTGTTGCATTTGTCTTATACACATAAAAGGGTTTGATACTTAGAAGTTGTTTTTTCAAAACCACAAATCTTTCAGGTTCTCTTTTTGCTCAAAATGTTCATTAGTTTTGACAGCCATGATTTCATACTTAAACATGAACTATCACATTTTTCATGGTTTTAGAGGGGAAGTAAGTCTTAGATTTGTCGTATCATTTCGTCATGATAAACAAGTCTGAATGAATCTTTTGTACAAAAATTATTGCAATTTCTCTCAGACTGTCACGTCAAGAGAATTTCTGTTCGAAACATCACAATGCTTTGTAAGATCTTCATCACAGAACAGGTCCATATTTTTCCTACAAAAACAGTTTCATAAGAAAAGAAACAAAAACATTTACTTGAGGCTTGTATCTTGAAACTGCCTTAAATACTTTCGCTCTTTGGAAGACACTTTTGTACAGATAACAAAAGGGTAGTACATTGCACATTGACTACATGTACATGTACTTAAATATTCTATTCTTCTCCATGAAATAAAAAGAAATAGAGTAGCATTTGGCAAGAACAGGCTTGTGACTCATGGAAGACAAATGCAACACTTTGAGAGTTTCTCAACAACAAGAAAAAGACGTTCTGGTTACGTTACAGTCAGTCCAAACCATTGGGGTTGCTCTAGGACGCCACCTGGACAGAAATATTTACTTTAATTGGTCTGGCGGGCACTCTTTTAACGATTGACGGCGCGGACACAGATTTGCGAGGCGGCGGGGTGCTGGTTTCCAACTTGAATACATTGGTCTTCCCCTTAGCCAGAGCCTAAGAAAAAAAAGGCAACACACACACACATAGACCAGAAGAAACTTAGTTACTGCCGTGTTGCAGTGGAAAGAAAAAATGAAGCAAAAAAATAAATATAAACAAAAGCAAAATCAAAACTTGGCAATGTAAGTAAGACATGGAGTCTTAAGAAAGAAAGTGGACAAAACAAAGAAACAACTTTCTTTCACATAGAGCACATTTTTACAGAACACTCATTCATACAAACTGTGTACATCACCTTTATACATGTGCAAACTTTTGATGTTTGGTCAAAGTCATTTTAGATCTTAGCATGAAAGTGATTGATTTCGGAGATTGAAAATTTAGAGGGGTAAGTCCCTATAGTTTAATTCAGTGTTGGAAGTAAAGTGTTAGCAATTTTTCTATAGTCGTTTTAGATCATTTGAGGCATTCTTTTGCAATATTTTGAAACACTTTTGTGCTTGAAACATGTTTTTTGTGGACTAAAAGCACTGCAAATTGCCATCGTGTCCAAACTCAGTTATTTCTTGAAAAGAAAGTATTTACATAACAATAAATTGACACTTGGAGATCTGTTGACATTGGGATCTTCCAAAACAAGCCTTTTAAACTTTTCTAGTTACAGCCACAGTTTGCAGTTACACAACAATAACAAAGACAAAACAGTGTGTTGAATGTCTGAATCATGAATTGGTAGAATCTCAGTTAGTGGACTTGTGTTGCCATGGAGGCATGTCGTCATGGTTACATCCCAAACTGGAATAAATTCTTTACAAACACAGTATCATCCACATACACAAAGCTACTCTGAATGAATGACACATCTGCCATTTTCTTTAAATTTGCACAAAAAAACAGAAATACAAAATTTGTCCCAAGTACAAAATTGCTTCATTTGTCATGGCAATGATAACAAACTTTAAGTCACGACTGTTGTTAAACGCATCTGAACACGTTAGTTTGCACTCTAGGACGCAGGGTTGGACAAGTCCACTAGCCCTATTGTCACAAGCAAGTGAAAGTGCTGATCGGGCAAGTGGACATGCGATTTTATCTTGATTGAGTGAGATTTTGATACATTCGTTACTTTTCACAGCCATGGCATCAAGCATTGGTCAACACAGAAAAATGGAGCCAACGATAAAGAATTCCATTGCTGGAACTGAAAATACACAGAGGAAAGTCATTTAAATTTCGGGCGAGTGAAAAGTTGGTTTGGGCAAGTAAATTTTAGAAAACATGTCCAACCCTTCTTGCTATGTTATTGCCTTGTTTGTTAATGACAGGTAAACATTATACTGACCTGTAGTGCCTCTGGAGGAAGCTCGAACACACACTTCAGCTTCGAGTCCATCAGCTGGGTCTGGTCTGCATCTTTCCACTGCAACAACCAATCACACAACAGCATGTCTATCACATGATTTACAACAACCAATCACACAATAGCATGTCCATCACATGATCTACAACAACCAATCACAAAACAGCAAGTCTAACACATGATCTACAACAACCAATCACACAGCAGCATATCTATCACATGATCTACAACAGCCAATCAGAGAAGAGTGGATCATTAAGATGGCTTTTTTTCAAACGAAATTGCATTAGAGTATACAAATATTGAGTAAAAGGTAGGGATTAGGAGGGAAGTGGTGCTTAAAAAAATCAGTCTGACGTCTTTTAAAAAGATATGATTGGACATGTTACTATTATTGAAGACTTAGTTACTAGTAGCTAGTTTATTGACATATATGTTTCTGTAGTATGGTCAAATGCAACCATATAAAGTGTAGTGAAGAACAAGCATTTGGGTTTTCATTGAAGGTATTGAATTGAAAAGCTATAGTTGGTGACAGGTTTGAATCCTGTGAAGGGTATTCTGGTTGGAGGGTTGGAGCTGTACCATAGTTCGGAAGGGACGCAAAATGGGGGTCCTGCAGACATAACAACAGCCTTATTTTACTCAGATGGGTATACCTACTGGCTGAAGTGATGCAACAAGGAGCATAAACTTATAATATATTAGAAGTCTGGCCGGCATGTGTCCACTAGCATGTACAGGGATTACTGTGGTGTGTAACAGATCAGACAGACAACATGCCTGATAGAGAAACCTGGGTGTGGCCTGGCCATATATGGCATCTGTCGGGACGACCTCCCGTGACCCCTCCCTGTGCCACGTGAACTTGCCCATTTCTGGCATGCTCCTTGCCTCTTGTTTCAACATTCCGTAGTCACCGCGCTGCTACGTCATTCTGGCCAGGGCCACATTGAAGCTCCCAATATTGAAGCCTGGCCAACTTTGAGCTATATAACTTTGACCTGGGGCAGCCTTAGCCTGAATTATGTCATCAATTGTCTTCTTGTAGCATTAAGAAAGTTGTGAAGAGAAATCCTAGGCTGACTTTGACTTGCTGAGCTACACATTCAACTTTGACCGGGGCTGCACAGGACGTGATTTCTGTTGGCAATTGTGTTAATGCCACAACGATTTTATTGTGGAAATTGTTTGATAGCCATACTGTATTTTTTTATATTTTTACGGTGGTCTTATGTTTGCAGGCAAGATGACAAAACAGGCACTGTGGTCTTAAGGTCACAGATGCCGCAGTTTGCAGTGAAGCTGTCACCACAAACCTAAAACCACAGGAAAAATACTAATGTGCTGTCTTCTACCTGCCAACCCCCCTCATTCAACCACAATTTACTTAACTTAAAGTTAAAACCATTGTGAATACTCTGTTTTCTCCCTACAACAAAATTTGATATCTATGTAGACTCTACAACAACACAACTGTGGCACATAAAACTAACATTAGCAGGACCTTGAGACCTTCAGGGGACAGCCCATAAAATGGTGCCTCTGCTTTTAATAATACAGCCTGATTTACGTCCTTGTCAAGGTTCTGTTTGCGTGTGATACAACAATTTCCACATTCATTTGGTGATGTCGTAAATAATATGCCACCGTTTTTAAAACTTTGTAGGAACTCACATGCCTTTTTTGCTCTGCCTTTTATATCTGAGTTTTTCTGCCTTTTATATCTGAATCTTTCTTCTACAAGGTCTTCCACGGTCCAACAAAAACTTCAAAAATACTTTCAGAAATGCCACCATGCAATCAGAAGAATACAGAGTATTGCATTCATCACATTTTACAATATTTTGTCATGTCTCATATTTTTGCCTCTGATGCCTCGACAGTACTGGTCAGGGCTTGTCTTGGGACATAAATTTGCTTCTTGGCACAAACAAAAATTTCACCCAAATTCATCCAAACTATAATAAACCTTGGGACAGGAAAATCCGTGAACTAACAAATCAAATTGGTGTGGCCAAGCAGATCATTGAGTCCTAAGATAGGTTTTAGCTTGGCACCATCACAAAATTTTCACCATCAATGGACTTTCACTTTCCACAACAGATCCCTAGCACCACTTATAACTATATCAGGATGTGTAGTGTTACACTTGGCAGCTTGTTATTGCTATTTAGAGCAATCACTCTGATTGAGTCTGAGTGAGTAGGTCTTATGTGACAGTCAGAGGAGGGATTTCAAGTTCAACTTCAAGTTCAGTCTGGAATTGATGGATTGTACTGGATCCCAAATACGTTGTAATCATTTTTAAATTTCACGGACTAAAAATTTTGCTTACATTTCAAGAACTTCATTATTGTATCAACAGTGCAATGTAAGGGCTGTTTCTATTCTCTTCTTCAGGTACCTTGGATTAGCCTTAATTTTCATTCTGCATTGCTATAATTGTAAAATTGGTAGCAATACAAAGAGCAGTAAATGTATGAAAAAATAATACACACATTACACAAACTTTTAACCTTAAGCCCACACCACAGATTTGTATAGCTGTGTTAATCTCTAAGCAGATCTGGGAAGGAATGATTGTGATCATTGCAACTTTCTATACATGTTGAAAAGGTACTTGTTTTAAAATGGTGAAAAAATATCATGATCTTTCCTCCCCATATCTCTTTATAGCCTCCATAGCAGACTCTCGGGCTTTTTTCCGTTTTTTTTTCCTCCACATGATACACTTTTGCTGGCCACTTCTTTTTGTACTGCCAACAGTATTTGTGACCCAGTGCAAAAAGAAATGGCCAGCAAAAGTATACAGTAGAAGCCAGTTAATTGCACAACAGATTAACGCACACTTCTTGTGCACTTCTTAATTGCACAGAATCCCAAAGTCCCAAAGCAGTGCGATCTAGCTGGATAACTTTACATTATTGCACCAGCCAGATAATTGCACGGAATAGGCTGGCAAATAGGATGTGCAATTATCTGACTTCTACTGTATTATGAGCCCCAAAAAAGGCCCAGGGAGCCTGCTTTGTAGGCTAATCTATCTGCTTAATATGTGATTGAGCTGCATGAGTCCCAAATATAACATGACTGTCCTCACCATTTTGTCACTTACCATATTGATCATGGTCTCGTTGTCGATGCCCCCCTCGGGCGCAAACATGGACTGGACCATGAACTTGTGCTTGTTCTTCTCCTGCGGGTCATAGTCAAACGGCTGGAGCATCACTGCACAAAACAAACAAACAAACAAACAAACAACCAGTTAGTTACATCAGAAGTTTCCCAATATAAACATATAGAATCACCTGGACATTCTTTGTTGAAATCCTGGACTTAGAACCAGACCTGAAACGCCCTCCATCCGCTTGCGGGAGGACCAGAGGGGCCTGTCGTCATCGAACGTGCGCTCTAGAACCATTCCTTGATTAGTTCATTAACTGACATTTCCACGGAAAGATTGGAATATACAGTTCCCCAGTCGGGAAGCAGAAATTTCTTTAGGAATAGGAGCGACTCCTAGCAGAGAAGGGAATATTGCAGTTACTTCAATATGCATATTTACTTCATTATGCATATGACACTGATTACACCCTTACAAAAAGAATAAGACGACATAGAATAATGAATTAATTAAGGGTCATCATTATTCTTGTTATATTTGAAACCTACCCACTCTTTCATTAAAGGAAAGGTCTTTCTAATGAGATCATTACATGAATCAATTTTAGCACGAAGTCGATTTTGCTTATCGAAGTTGACCTGGAACCAATCATTGGAAAGCCATCCGACTACATCTCAGTTGAGCCTAGGAGAATTAACCGATACGAGATATTGTGCTTTTAACATCTCTCGCGGCAAAGGGATCGCAGGGCTCGAAATACCACCTGCATATGCAGGTTAGTGCAGGTAAAATTGGAGCTGTGCAGGCATTTCTGGTGTCTACCTGCACCTAACCTGCACTGGTCCATGAACTCGGTTTTATACAATGAATGTCATATGGTTTAGGTGTATGTGGATTGTTATTAGCTGCATTGACTGTTACCACCTATAAAGTATATAAGAAAAAAATAGCATGCAAACTTTCCTGAACAATTTTAGTATGATCCATACTTCCTAAATTCAGAGTGGTGCAGGTAAAATTTGTCTGGTGCAGGTAATTTTCAATGTTACCTGCACCAGCGCAGGTATGCAGAAAAAAGTATTTCGAGCCCTGTAATGACTTGTGATCCAATTTCGAGCCTAGGAGAATTAACCGATACGAGATATTGTGCTTTTAACATCTCTCGCAGCAGAGGAATCGACTGCTGTGTTATTGAGCAGGCTTTGTTTGACATTACCGCGGAGAGAAAAGTGATGAGGTGGGTATAGATTTTTAATCACCCGGCGAGTAGACCGCAATTCACGCTGTGTTGTACCGTAAATGCCTTTTAAGTTTGAGGTGATTTAATCCTGGGGTAAGAGGAAAGTGGAGCATTCGCGGTGGTTTTAAGTCGGTGATAGTCACATATTGTAGAGTTAGTAAAGTGGTGGTCAATGCAAAACAACAACAACATAAAACCACAGCACAAATTTGAAGAATTACAGTATAGTGTGAGGTCGGAGGCTGCCAACATTTAATACAGCATTGGCAGTAAATTATGCAATCAACTGTAAACAGTGTGGACATCTTTGAAGAGGTTGTTCTAAAGGCATTTGATTGGCTAGTGGCACAGCTTTTAAAAAAATATGACCAATCAGAGATGGGGATCCTAATGTCACATGACAAGCATGTTGGTTCATTTTACCTTTAGGGCCAATCAGAAAGAACCAAATACATGATGTACTTTCCTTTATCTATGAAATCAATCTGTCAGTAGATGCTTCAAAATTTGTGCACAATTCAAGGACAATACCTGCCACATTAAACCAGAATTATTTCTTTCCTTACTTCCTTACTGACGTCATCTTAACTAATCCACACTCAATCAGCAACAACCACTGTGTCAAGCTCAGTACTGTAATAGCATACAATGATTTACATGCTAGAGGCATGTAATGATGTATGTGTGCAGAAGTCTAAAACAGATCTTCATAGAATGGTAGGATTTAGACCATGGTAATGCATCAGCAGCTACAGAGCCAGAGGACAATTTGGTATTAGAAAACTGCCTCATATTATTGAGTCAACCAATCCAAACCAGAAAATTAAAGAAATGTGAGAGTAGAGTTTGTTGGACAGAAATTTCACCCCATCCTTTAAAAAAATCAGAGCTTCATGGCATAAAACTGATAAAAATGAACGTTTATCATAGGAAGCAAACAATGAGTGGGACAGAAAAAGAATTAAAGCCCTAGACTAAAGTGTGGCTAAATGAAAAACAACTAGAAAACTGAGAAGCTGACATTTGCTTGTGAGCAAATATACCACATTTCAATCCATGTCCACCCCAATGCAAAAATGTACTGTTCCATGTACTGTTATCAACCCTTTTGCAGAAACAGACCTATCTTAAAATATCATCCCAATCCAAAATGTGAAGAAGACAAAAAACAATATAATAATTTTCGCATGCTTGTCCTTGCCCCTTCTTGCTGTACAAACGCTGTGCTACACCTTTCGACCTTGGCTTAAGTACACCTGAGGGTTTCCTCAACATGCATCAGGACCTGTGGAAGATGGATCGACTCTCACACAGACTGGCCATTCCAACTAACCAGGCTTCATTTACGAGGTGTCCGCATGCTTTTCCCTGCTCTAGCAAGAGGGTTCTCTATTGATTGTGTTTCTGTGACGGATATTGCACTCTGGCAATGTTTTTATCTGCGGTACACGGGTAGCCGCTTAGGGCTCGAAATACCACCTGCATATGCAGGTTAGTGCAGGTAAAATTGGAGCTGTGCAGGTGTTTCTGGTGTCTACCTGCACCTAACCTGCACTGGTCCAGGTACTGGGTACATACAGGTTAGTGCAGGTAAAATTAGAGCTGTGCAGGTATTTCTGGTGTCTACCTGCACCTAACCTGCACTGGTCCAGGTACTGGGTACATACAGGTTAGTGCAGGTAAAATTAGAGCTGTGCAGGTATTTCTGGTGTCTACCTGCACCTAACCTGCACTGGTCCATGTACTGGGTACATACAGGTTAGTGCAGGTAAAATTGGAGCTGTGCAGGTATTTCTGGAGTCTACCTGCACCTAACCTGCACTGGTCCATGTACTGGGTTTTATACATACAAGTACCGATGATGTAATACGTGTATATGGATTATCATTAGCTGCATTAGCTATTACCACCTATTAAGTACGGAAATTTCTTCTCCCGGCCGGTCAAAACCGAAAAATGCACCAAATTCAACGAGGTAGATCTGGTACTTATTGCTCAAAAATCACTTATATTTTTGCACCAGTAGTTGGAGAAGGTTCTAAGCACAATATCTGTGTTAAAAAAATGGTTAGGCCACACCAATTTAATTTCTTGGTTCACGGATTTTTTCATAAAAAATATGGAGCGAAAGGGCGAAATAAAAATAAAAATAAAAATTGTAAAATGTTTGGGGTAAAGGTAACGGCTAATGCAAAACATTAAGAAAAAAAGTTTTCAGCTTGAAAAAAGTACAAAAACACTATTATTGTACAGTAACAGCACCTGTACCCACACTTTAAGGAGCTTATAATATAAAGGCCAATTTGCTACACCAGAAAGTTGGTGAATGGTTTCATTAATGGTGAAAATTTGCAGAGTAGTAATTTTTATTTTTATTTTTTTTCCCAAAAAATAGGAGCGAGCGAATCCGTGAACCAAGAAATTAAATCGGTGTGGCCTTACCAAACAATTTTAGCATGATCCATACTTCCTAAATTCAGAGTGGTGCAGGTAAAATTTGTCTGGTGCAGGTAATTTTCAATGTTACCTGCACCAGTGCAGGTTTGCAGAAAAAAGGATTTCGAGCCCTGCCGATCTATTTTCACTGGCTAAAACTGTGCACAATGACTTTTGCAATTTATTTTATTGCACCTCAATGACAAAAAATGATGACAGGGTGTCCAATTTCATCCATCTATTGGTCATAGACAAGTAGATTTTTATCGATGGCAAATGATTTTCTGATCTATCTCACATGTTTTCTACTGTTTATGAATGTTTTACTTATTCCAAATAGAGAAAAATAACCTCTCAATCTTATAGACATTTACTGAACAGAAAATGTTTAAGTACAATTAACTGTCTAGGATGAATAAAAATGTGAAGGTTTTGGCAACATCTGAGCTTCTTTGCAGTATCATGGCTAAGTGTCCATTCCAAACGATTGGCAAAATACATTTTGTAAACACGGTAGCATAAGATAGTATCAAAAGCTGGCAGAGGAGTGAAGCTGACTCAGGAGTGAGTTTCGCTACTGGGGATCTGCTGGAAAGTTACCACCAAACTACCCTGGCAGGGCTCGAATTAACCACTTGCGCACCCCTGCCGCGCAAGTAGTTTTCTCTGTGCGCAAGTTGTTCAGAAAGTCAGGTTGCGCAACTAGATTTTTTGGGTAAACAAAACGATCCTTAAGTTACAGGCCCTTTAGTAAAAAAATATCAGAAAATCTCTTTTTGGGATGTATGCCTTTGGTAAGCCCTAATTTTCCGCCAGAAACTTCGCTCAAAGTTCAAAATTTGCAGATTTCGGCCTCCATGGAGCCGCTATTTCAATTCTCGCGCAATCTCGCACTAACTCACATCTCGCGAATCGCGAGAGTCATACTCCATTGGCCATTTCGGCGTGACGTAACGCGCCTGGGCGCTGCTATTGGTAGAATATCTGATGTCCCAACGCTGTCTTCGAGGGGAAAATCACGCAGCAAAGCGTGAAACTTTGACAATGTTTAAGAAAACTCATCGACTGCCTAACGTCCTTGCAGTACTTGTATAGGCTTATTTTGGAGCTTTTTTTTTTCTTGTTTGGGACAATACTGTTGGTGGAATGCGGGAAAAACAACAGCTAGTGTGGCGATGACTATACTGGGGAGGGGCGCACGGTCGGCACTGTTCAACGGAGGTCGCTATTTTTTCACGGTTCATTAAGATATTATTTTTGTTGCAGTCTTTATTTTCAAAGGATCGATAAATGGATGTTGTTTATTGAGAAAAGTGCGCTTAATTTGCCCTGCATCTTTTTTTTGCTATATTTCTTCAGCTGAAATGAACTGTTTTTACAGATAATGGATATTTAGTAGCTAAATCGGAGAAAGTAACAACTTGGAACTTCATGGAAGTGGCGCAACCTGAAATGCTGATGGTGCAAGTTGGTTTTTGATTCAGGTTGCCGCCTGCGCAACCTGGCTGAAAAAAGTATTTCGAGGCCTGCCTGGTTACCAAACCGCAGCCCGATCTCAAGTATCTATCCCAACACGAAAGATATCTGAGGTTGGGGCATGGTATCCAGGCTAGCACCAAACAGGAAGGAGGGCAATTAGCACCCACACTGCAAGCACAGTTTGATTGGGAAACAATTGGATGTTGATAGCCTTTGTTCTAGCCGACTGGGGGCAGATTCTACAAGGCAAATGTACACCTCTTGGCTGACTACACTCCTTGGCCAGTTTGGTATTATTTATGCCATAGTAGGATCTGCTTGGAGACTAGCACACAGGTCTAACAGAGTACATAGGTTTCTTCCTGCAGCAAAATTCTTGCCTGACAGAAAGGGGCCAGACAACAATTTCTTCTGTCACTCCAATCAACCTCCTTTCACTGAGCACGTCCCTATTAATGCACTCAGCACACGTTACTGCACGTGCCAAGGTGTTCTCAACACTGGGCGGCATTCGGACAAGTCAACACCTTTTGGTTGAACACTGGTCAAGAATGTGTACCAGAGGACTGGCAGTGTGAGACTCATTGTTTAGTTGGGTACTCATAATATGATGAGCGACATCATAGAAAATATTTGACGAATTGCTCTGTGACTTTATATACACATTTATTTTAGAACAGTTTCTTTCTAATTGCAAGCATTTTGTTGGCTTTAGATGTTCTCATCATAAAAAGTGAAAAAGAATGCTTAAATGTAAAATGATAATCATATCTTCTTAAACTTGGTATTTTATTGGTAATGACCAACACGTCTATTCACTCAATCTCGTTGATTCAATAGACTGTTTACCCTAGTCAAAGGACAATCTATAACTCTGTTATGCTGTTTTGTTTATGTCTCTGTTTATCATTAAATCTCCACATTTTGATGATTAATGACGACTCGTTAAGTGGTTTTCCTTGTCGTTAGCAGACCTGACACGAGCGTCCGCGAGAATTAGCCATTAAAGTGCTGGGGTTTGTCACGATGAAAGCAAACTATGTGCGTTACCCAAAAACTGACAGGGCCGATAGCATTCCCAGCTTGTAGCTGTTGACATAGATATCAGAAACCATCGCTAGAAATGACAATGACTCTCTTCTAGAAGATACCCAGAAGATACCCAGGGATATTGTATCATCACTCTAACTTCAAATACAAATCGGTCTACAAAAGTATTTCAATCAAACCATTAAAAGACTTGCATTGTATATCGTCACGCGCTTTTATGTCGTAAAATGTTTCCGCGGAACATAAACGAGAGCATCACTTCGAGCCTGAGCTAAATTCTTGGACAGTGTCCGGCATTCCCCCCATAGCTGCCACGAATAGCCCAGAGGCGTTCTTAGGGCCTGGGTATCTGTCACTAGGCATAGGGAAAAATATGTTGTGTTTCCTGTTTCCCAACCTACTCTAGAAAAACCTGCCAACCCTAGGCTTTTTTGGGGGTGGGCAGTGGAGTCACATAGCTTCCAGTTAGGATTTTTATTCAGCCTGCTTTCTTAAACACTGCATGTCCTATCTAATGAAGGATGGAGGCATTCTTATGGCCAGGTATCTGTCACTAGGCATAGGGAAAATATGTTGTGTTTCCTGTTTCCCCACCGACCCTAGAAAAACCCGCCGACCCTAGACTTTTTTGGGGGTGGGCAGTGGAACCACATAGTTTCCAGTTATGATTTTTATTCAGCCCGCTTCTTATTTAAGTAAAAAAACTGCTTGTCCTATCTAATGAAGGATAAATGTATCTATTATGCACAACATGCAAGACACTTAAATGAAGGATAAATGCGTCCATAGATAAGCAACCATTACGCACAAAATTGACGTTTGATATTGAAAATATATGTGTCCTCATGCATGTATCACTAGACTCGTAGAGTTTTGGCCAAAGTCTTGAAAAAAAGATTTAAAAAAAAAAAAGAAATTTTTTTAAGGACTGAAACAGCAAACACAACATTATTTTCCCTAGGCCCTACTGTGTAGCGCCTGCTTCTGTTTTTAACCCTGATGTAATGTTTGGGTAAATCCCGGGCGAGCGGACGCCAGAAAAAAAGATCTCATGTCTGCTCTCTCTCATTCTCTTTTCACCCTGGTACAATACTTGTGGGTGCCAAGCCATGGGGCTCAATGCCTGTTATTTGCTGTAGGCTATCTCACAAGGATGGATTAACATAGCCACCTGCAGGCTGCAATTTACAGCTTAAACTGGAATTCTCTTTTTGCCCAGCTGTACAATACTCAGTAGGAAAGGTAACTAGATTTAGTAACCTTTCTTCAGCCAATCAGAGTGCGCCATTTCCATGACCCCAATATTTGACCCCAAATCAAGATGGCCGCCAAAACCAGGAAGATCCAGGAACTTTGAGGAAGTGGTTGACACATGATGAAATCTGTTTGCTTTTTGTCTTTTGGTACATTACCGTTTCATATTGTTACTTCCATTTTTTTTTGGTGTCTGTGTGTCTATCTGAGTGTGTGTTTAAGTTTCCGAATATTTCTGGTTAGGATAACTTTAGAACCTCTGGATAGAATGTTAATACTAGATGGGAGAGGTGCCCTACTATCAATATTGTAGTATTTACTTCATTAGTAATAGACGTATTACATGTAATAGACTTTATATTAAATACATCAAACAATGTTTATTTTTGACACTCATGTTGTTAACATCAATAAAAACATTTATGTACATCGGAATTTTAAACTTATTACACTCCTCATCTTGTAGTCCTTGTTCTGTTATGCATACTACATGTACTAGTATATGTTGAGACTTTCACACAAAACTTGGACCATATAGTCATATAAATATAAATTTAATTATTTAATTTAGTATAATAATTTAATATATCAAAAAACAGGTAGTGTGCGAAGGTCACATAGCACTGTCTTAGAGTCTCTATTGATTAAACATCCTCACACAACATCCATGTATCAACATTAACTTTTGCCTTTTTGGTGGCATAACATTGTGGAACATAGTCATACAAATATAAATGATGTACAAAACAGATACCACAGGGTACTGGTAACTTCATTTAGTCCTAACACAACATATCCACATAAACTTTTGCCTCTTATGGTGATATAACACTGAGGACCGTAGTCATACAAATATAAACCAATAAAATTAGGGAACTTTATATGGCCCCTACACAACTTACGGTATCTTCATTAACGTTTGCCTCTTTGACAGCACAACACTGAGGTGATTCTTATATCTAACATTACATAAACAAAGGTAATTTGTGACAGACTAATTAGGTTGGCAGATGGATCAATCCTAACGAGGTTCAGAAACTGCTCCATATGATGTACCACATCATTGGTAAGTGTTGTTGTCACTTCCACATAGTCTGAATCTTCTTTTCAGTTGGTAGCAGTGGTCCATTTTGTCACCTATGGGTAAGCACAATATTTCAGAATTGACATACAAACCCTGCCACAGTAGTCCTACCATCACATATTATTATACATGTCAATGTCTAGTCATGTCTGCAGAATATTTACTAACACACAAATCTACCTACAAATTACAACAGACTAAGTCCAGCAAAATAGACATTAAAGTACAGCATTTTTACAAATACTAGTAAAAGGAACAACCAAACTCCATACATGCGTGAACCCATCCCCAAAATAATGAAGACTAAAATGTCCTTCAAAAAATCAATTTTGTCGCCACAATGATCTCAGAAGTCACACATATTTCATGACTGTGTCAAAATGATATGCAATTGAAAATTACAGATAAAAAATGGCAGGACTCATGCCCATAGCGATCTCCGCAGAACAACGCCCCCCTCCCCACCTTTAGCCATTATCGCTCAAATTGCGGCTTATACCCGTTCAAAAAAGGAGGAAATTTTCTAGAACACCATCAGCCCCAAACCAACAATGTAGAAGCATGGTGGAGACTTTGATTCATTCAAGAAAATTTTTAGATTTGGTTTAACCCACCGCGAAAGGCAAATAAAATCATTTTTTCTTCGAAGAAACAACCCGCAAGTGTGCAAATGTCCGTGCACTAACAATACGGCTGGCTGTCCCCGAGCAAGCAACTGGTCAACTTCAAAAACTCAAAAATTCTTTGCATCGCAAGACAAACAAAGACAAAATGGCGGAATCGACTCAGGACACCCCAAACAATCACGGAAAAACAACAAAAACTACGACAAATTCCATGAAAATAACAAGTTAGACCAGTCAAATCACATGAAAAAATGAAGAAATGGACCGCTTACCCGACGATTTGGCCGCCATTCCGGCCAGAAATTGTTGATTCTCGTGGTTTTTCGCCGATCAAAATTGGCTTCAGCGCTTTCCCCTTGTTTCCACAAGGGTTCTACAAGACGGATATGACGTATTTTGACCTTTGAACTGTTCTCCAAGCAGATATAGAGCCAAAATTCGCATTGAAAATGAACGGAGAGATAGCTTGGCATGGAAGGATCGGGTCCGCGGAAAAATGACGTCATGGCCCGGAGCGCACGCTGATTGGCTGAAATTGGCTGAAGAAAGGTTACTAAATCTAGTTACCTTTCCTACTGATACTTGTGGGTGCCAAGCCACAGGGCTCAATGCTTGTACGTTATTTACTGTAGGCTATCTCTGAAGGATGGATTAACATTACCACCTGCAAGCTGCAATTTACAGCTAAAAACTGGAATTCTCTTTTTGCCCTAGTACAATACTTGTGGGTTGCAAGCCACAGAGCTCAATGCGTGATATTTGCTGTAGGCTATCTCTGAAGGATGGATTAACATAGCCACCTGCAAGCTACAATTTACAGCTATAACTGGAATTCTCTTTTTGCCTGGTACAATACTTGTGGGTGCCAAGCCATGGGGCTCAATGCTTGTTATTTGCTGTAGGCTATCTTTCAAGGATGGATTAACATAACCACCTGCAAGCTTTACAGCAATCAAGATTTACAGCTAAAAACTGGAATTCTCTTTTTGCCTGGTACAATACTTGTGGGTGCCAAGCCACAGAGCTCTATGCTTGTTATTTGCTGTAGGCTATCTCTCAAGGATGGATTAACATAACCACCTGCAATTTACAGTTAAAAACTGTGATTTGGTTCCAGTTTTTGCCTGCAAATTGTAGGCTGCTGGTGAGCATTTTAATCTGTCCTTGCTGGACCACACCAATTTATTTTTTCTCCTCTTGGATTTTAAGAAATAATACTGAATATGAATATCACTTATGTGAAAACAGAATCTAAGGAGAAAGTCTTGACTAAGATTTGGGATTGAATAAAGCTTACCTCCAAGCTCTATATCTTTGCATCTATCCCCTTGCTTAATTTTTGGGAAAAAGAAAAATACACTGTGCAGTTTTAATGCACGTGCTGTTTTTCTCAGAAAAGTTGACATGGAAAATAGAAGGCAGGATGCACCCCAAGCAAGGACGCAGAATTTTCTTGGAACCACGTTTACAAGATTGTTATCACCTCGGATATCGTTAAGCCGGCCCACCCAGCAAAATTACTTTGGCCTGTGGGCTTCTTCGTGCAAAAGCTGGCTCGAGCACATCAATTACAGAATATCTTTTAATCTTTCTCATTTAAACGCTGCTTAATTTCCGTTCGCAAATTATATGCATGAGACTTTAAGGGCTATGGTAACGCAGTTATAGGGCCTGACGACCACCTATAACTGTCGTGTTAAGGCTTCAAATTCATTTCTGGGAATTTAAAGAAAACAATTTCAAGAAAAATTTTGGTTGCAATAAAATTAGATGTCAGCAAAACCTAATTACAAACAATGCTGTTTCTCTTAAGAACCTGAAATTCTATAGCTTACTTCAAACTTTAATCAAGTAATAGAATAAAGTCAAAGGTTTAATGTTCCAGAACACTTCCAGAACTGTGTACAATAAAAAACAAAAACTTATCATATATAAACCCTACACAAAATATCAAGGTGCATCAGTATTGCACCCAGTCAAAAATTAGGTGTACAGCTTAGGTTAGACTCTGGCTAGTAATTGATGTCTTTTAAGACGTTAAGATTTCTATTCTGTCCTGAAGCCAAAGAAAAATGGAAGTCAGACAAAAATGCCTACAGAAGTGTAAATAAATAACCGACCAGAGCCTAACCTCTGCTTGAAGAGCTGCACAAGTATTTTGACCCCTGATAAGGTCTTATTCACTAGAACCACGCCCCATTGTCTGACGGAAAACCGGATAGAAGATACTATCTCCCTCTGAATGGTGTTATACTGTAATTACCAGCACAGGACATTGGACTTGCCCAAATTTTACCCCAGTCCTTCCATTGCTTCTGTGATGTCATGTCATGGAGATAGGGCATGTGACTTGGTGAGCAGTGGATCATAAGTTGTCATGTGTGATATCTACATAACAGGATGTCAAAGAAGCTGTTGATTGTCAGTCCAATGTCCATTCGTTGATTGAATGAATGAATGAATTGATCAGTCGAAAATCTGGGTGAGTCCAATTTTTGTGTGCTGGTAATTTACAGTTTAACTTCCTTCAGAATGACTTCAACCAACACAGATGAACTTTCAATCTATGATATGAATTATGACACCTCCTTACCTGATACATTTATGGAAGATGAAGGCTCGACTACCCCACTGTTGGGCCGGACACAGTATCTCCGGGGAGCTGTGGTCTTGACTTTGAAACATACCCGCTTGTCTGTGGGGTTGTTCAACTTCAAATTTGATGTTACTACTTCAGTGAAAGGTCCTGGAATAAGAGAGGAAAAAGGTTAAGAAACGTTATAAATGGCATTCAAACTGTTAATTTATCTATTGGTTTGGTCGAGACACAGAAACCTGTACAACCAAAGTTGTCAAACTAGCAGGCTATCTCCAAGCAGATCCACGGTGGCATAATATAGTATCAAACCTCCGGTGCCCGTTTGACTCCCTTTGGCCGGCTATACTCCTTTTTCCAGCTTTGATACTATCTTATGGCACCGTAGGATCTGCTTGGAGATTAACTAGCAGGAAGCTATTGTCAAGGGCCAACATTGGGATAAAAAAACAATGGCTACACAATAAATTTACTTTGACTGCTCAATGTTGTTTTTTCAAATGCCCTTAAGGTCAACAAGTTTTCTAATATTTACTTGTCCTATAGGGCAAGCACACCAAAAATATACTTGTCAATTTCATATCCAGCTATGGAATTCTTACTATTGCCTCTATTTTTCTATGTTGACCATTCCTTGATATCATGACTGTAAAAAGTAACAAGTATATCAAAACCTCACTCAATGGAAAAAATTTTGCCCGATGGGACAAGTGAGGCAGGTCATGCACTTGCCCAATCAGCACTTTCACTTGCGCTGGACAATAGGGCTAGGGCTAGTGGACTTGTCCAACCCTGGGACGATATGAAATATTTGTTTTTTTTTTTGGTCAGATTTTAAACTGTTATGGAAACCAAAACCAGAATACTGTCTTTAGAAATACAGAGACTACTTGTTCCAACACATGCAACTCAAAGATAAACATCAAACGGTAGTACTAATAGAATACTTGTTAGCACGCAATAGAGGCCATTTCTTTTACTCCATCAAGTTACCACAGATATTTATCGTTTTCACCCCATCTGGTAAATTCTGGCAAACAAATATAAAACTACACAGGACTCAAAATTCCTTTTTGGGAATAGGTGTTCCGGTACACCTAAGCTAATAATTTAGCTGCGCAGAAAAAAATAGGTGCACAACACAAGATAAAGTACAAGCAAAACATAAGGAAAATCTATTACTTTTTAACTTCAAAATCTTAAAAAACAAGCTACACAACAAAGTACAGCACAGCTCTTATTGCTTTTCCTGATGCTTAGATTTACTCGACAACTGAGAGTGAACTGACACAAATATCTAGGTGTACTGGCACATCCACATTCAAAAATTAGGTGCACAGCTCCAATATTGGGTCCACAAAGGTGCCCATGCACCCAATATTTTAAGCCCTGTTACACATAAGGGGAAATAATCTATATCTCCATACTAATTTACAGCATAGATTTTGTATAATATCTAACAATCCATTTTCCATACAGTTGAACCACTCCTTTTTTCAACATGAATAGAACAATCAACATAGCGTGACAAATTGTTATCGTTATAATGCATACTTGAACAGGTCAAGTGAAAGATACAGACAATGAGACACAATGTTGTATGTCAGTAACCTTAGGCCACACCAATTTAATTTCTTGGTTCACGGATTTTTTCATAAAAAATATGGAGCGAAAGGGCGAAATAAAAATAAAAATTGTAAAATGGTTGAGGTAAAGGTAACGTCTAATCCAAAACATAAAGAAAAAAAGTTTTCAGCTTGAAAAAAGTACAAAAACACTATTATTGTACAGTAACAGCACCTGTACCCACACTTTAAGGAGCTTATGATATAATGGCCAATTTGCTACACCAGAAAGTTGGTGAATGGCTTCATTAATGGTAAAAATTTGCTGAGTGGTAATTTTTATTTTTATTTTTTTTTTCCAAAAAATAGGAGCAAGCGAATCCGTGAACCAAGAAATTAAATTGGTGTGGCCTTATTAATATTATGCAAAACCTGTTTTTAGATGGGCTAGACTAATAATTATAGGGCAGCCTACATTTTGCTTTGAGCTTGGGTAACCAGTTTATAAATGCTACTCCATGGACAAAAATTGAATTGGCTGTTACTTTGCATACAATGTGTATACTAAGCAACTTGTCAAAGTACTAAATAAAACCAAAAAGTGTCAGAGCCTTTACATGATAGAGTCCATTTTGAGTCACCGAGAGGGATTTTAAATAATATTTGTAATAATTTTGAACATTTTTCATTAAAAGAATATTTCAGTCACTTAAGTTCTAAATTGTTTAAACAATTAGCAAATAAAACTTTGAACATATTAGAAAAAATCTCTATTTGTTGCAAAAATTTGGAAAGTAACAATACAATCATCTCTTTATTTAGAACAATCTGTGTGTTTTTGTCATTGTTGGAATATGTTCCAACAATTGCATCAATTTGAGTCATAGTTATCAGAATATGTGAACAAATAATTGGTGACTTAGAATGCCTGTCAGTGACCTCACAATACCAGCAGGCCTTGGCTTGGGCACATTGTAAAAAAAACCTTGCCTGCTGAACCACATGTATAAACATTACCATGTTTGTGGCAGTGCAAGTACAAAAATGGCATGGGCTTTTCTGACATTGTTGTCCTAGCCATAACAAAACCTGGACAGTGTCATGTTATTTTGATGTGAGGGAGGGCAACTTGTAAAGGTTGTTTAAACCTGTTTTGCCCTCCCCATCACTTTGACAATTTTGAATAAGCAAATGAATAAAAAATGAATGAATGAATGTATATATTTTTATCATTGGTTTAATTTTTCTCTAGCTGATGGTTTTGAAATTTTCTTAAACAAACTTGATTTATGAATTTATGATTCTTCAACTTTTAGTTTATACTGTTAGTGTTACTACTTACCATTACATAAGGATAGAATGTTTCCTTTTATTTTCTGTCAAAACATTGTCATGCCGTCTCCCAAATGAATGATGCGTTCCGACCATATGCATGTCCCGTAAAACAATTTCCAGGGCATGTTCTTGCTATCAGTCATATGAGAATGGGAAACAAATTGCATCAAAACCTCATTAGCAAGCGGCAGGCAGGCAGCCTCGTCAATATCGCTCGCCCTCATTACTTATTTAGCGAGCAGAACGTATACCCGCGTCATGCCAACCATGTCTCGTCTTTTTTGTAGCTAAACGAATCCTACTATTCATAGTACTCGTAAAGCCAAATATCATATTGAGACAGATGCTATCATCGTGTATTTAGGTCCTTTGGGAGCATGTATGGGGCGTTCTAGGCCAAAATAACATAGGGAAGTGATATGGGAAGACAAAAAAGGGGGAGGGTAAAATGAACATGTTTAACAATTGGGATATTTGTGAATTAGATAAATATTAGGATGGGCTTGGTCTGAATTAGCTGGAGTGAATACTGATTTGATTATAATGAAAATTTAACAATTTATTATAGGACTATTAATTTTGATTATGACAATGGGGGCAAGAAATTTTAAGTACCTGAAAAATATTTGTTGGCCTTTGAACAGTTGGATACATCTTTGGAAATCATATGTATATGAATAGGTTGATGTCGCCATAATGATAATCAAACTAGCATATCTTCATTGCATTATTGTCAATTATGTATAAAAAGACTTGAAGTATACCTGAAAGACAAACTACAAACTTTGTTTTTAGCTCCTACTCTGCAAGAATACAGAAATAGACAAACAGATACTACTGCCAAGTAAAGATACCATTCACAGATAGACAGATACAATGCAATGACTCTCACACTAGTCACAGCATTACAGTACCTATAAAAAATATAAATATATATTGCAAGGGCCACCCAAATCGACCTCAGTCAAATACCAGGATTCAGGTATGACCCTTATCCAGGCAATCCTAGTCTTTTGCACGGCCCTAAACTTAACACACCTTTGCCAGGCTGCTGTCTGCGGTAGTCAAACTTCCGGGCAATAAAAAATGTGTACGTGTACTCGCGTCTGTCCTGGAATTAGTGACCGTGCTATATGCTGTCTGAAGGTTAGTCGAGCACACTGACCTACGTGACCTTTGGCCTGAACAAGCTATGTTGTGGTGTAAGGTTTCTTCTGTAACACACTTAGCAAATCAAAATGGCTGGAAAATTGACATTACAAAAAGTACTGATTAGGTTAAGTGGATTTTCTTTCATACAAGTAATCTCTGATTAACTTGAAGAGTCACACGGGGGTCATTCTTAATAAAATACAAGGATTAGGGATTGTGATTTTTAAAAAACTGCGATAAAAAACCTAAACCTCCAATAGACTAACATTTTCTAATAAAATCTTGAGACTTTGTATCTTGAAAAATCTTGTGATGTTCCTTGTGTACCTATTGCTTGGCTATTACTTCAAACTGACCTGTAAAAGATTAAAAGGGATTTAACAAACTAAAGCTACAATGGACAGCTAAATGTTCTGTTAATTATTATCCAAAGTAATCTGTACTTTGCTAATCTTGTCATCCATTTTGTTAAGATCAAGGATCAGTGACACCTTTGGTTTATCTTTATTCAGTTGCATAATTCTCTTGTTACAACTTTTTCTTTTCTTAAATTTCATTGTGTCCAAATAAACAATATCGATTGTTATAACATAGTTCATAGCTATTGTGACATGTTTTAAAATGACTCAATTATGTAGTATGTGGGGGAGGGCAAAAAGGCACAGGTGACAGATGAATATTTTGTGACCTTGTGTATCATCATTGAGTGCTACATGCTCCTTTGGTACCTGATAATCAATACCAGAAAGGGCTGATTGTAATGATTATTTTTCATGATTTTGTTAAAACAACAAAACTTGGCGTTCTTGAACAAAGGGGTGGAAGGCTGGCCACTTGTGACGCAATGCATGTACTGATGACGCGTCCATTTCGTGTTTACTACCTTTCCACCTCACCTAAATCGGACAAAAGGGGACGTTTTTACGGCGATAACCGTCGTGAGAAGCCGGCCAGGTGGTGGTTGATGGGGCGGTGGTTATCCCTGTCCCGTTGGGAGCGTGTTTACGGCACGAACTTGAACCCTGGGATCACATTTCGTCACCGTTCCACGCGCTGACCGTTGCTGACGTTCCAGGCCCGCCGGGAGAATTTCAGGTGACATGGGCGTTCCGTTTCGACCCCGAATATCCGATTTCCTGTCGGTTGAGCGGCTTCACGCCGCTCGGCCAGGTTTGATGGCAATCTCTGGGCAAATTTCGGGGAGTAATAAGGGCCCAACGCCGCCAGCATCTCAATCAGAAACCCTCCTGACACACTGGCCCATCCCACGATTGCTGACACCCAATATGGCGTTCAACATGCCCTTATTTTGGAACCTTCTAGATCATATAAGAAGAGCTTACCTTTGAATTTTAGCTCCCCGGAAGGTTCTAGGATTAACACTTGCTCCAGCTTCGACATGGCGAGGCTCTATTTTGTCCTAAAACCACTGTTTTTCGGTCAAAACGGGGTCAAAGGGTCCGTCTGCAGCTAAAAATGGCGAGTAAAACGCGCGCATGCTCGGCATGTGAAAGCGAGGCTCGATTGTGACGTACTTCCGGTCACATTTTTCCGCATCATTTTTCTGCAAAATAAACACAAACAGAGAAAATAACGACAATCAAAAGATTTGTTATACCATTATAATTTTACTCTTGGTAACTATTCTCTACAATTGTCATATCGTAACCTGTGAACTGCAAACAAACTCCTCTTTTGTTGACATGACGTCATGTTCTATAAATAGCACTGACTTCCAGTTGGAGAGCAAGTCAACTTCCGGGTACAAGAAGGGGGAAAACCAGGAAAAGAACTCACTGTTATAATTTCTCAGTCACCGTCATCTTGTTATTTTACCCGCGGCAGCTGTTGGTAGATATTTTTCACGTGTACACTAGAAAATACCTGGGAACGAACCCGTGCAACAAGCTAGAGTAGGTTTCTTCGGCCAGAAAGGATCAAGCAAGCCACGAGTTTCGGGAGTATCGAAACTGATCTTCCTAGTGCCCCCCTCCCCCTGAACTGTTGGGTAGGGAAAAGTTGTTTTCACAGGATACAGAACTAAACCAGGACATCGTTGCAGTATAGACGTGTCTTCTTTGTACAGTGACGTGTCCTTCAATATCAGTGTTGATTTGTATGAGAGTGGCTGATATTCCTACCAGGAAGTTTGCAGATTATGGACTAGAACTAGCCTAGAGCTGACATACTGAGTGGCAGGTGTTGTATAGTCAGTTAGGACTCAGGTGTGGCAGTCTTGGACATGATCTTGGATTTTTCCTGATGGAAGAAAGCCCAGCACCAGGATTTACCAGTGACCTGAGGATGGATCCAGCGGAAGGTGAGAGCCTTGTGTGGAGATGCAAATTTTATTCATATAACGTTATTTATTTTGTAACAGTGGGCTTCAAGCACCACCAAACTGACCATACCAACCGTCTGACGCTTTGGCGTAGTGGCATTGGGTTTGTGAGCTGGCAGACCAGGTTCTCCACAGGTTTGAATACTGGGAGATAGGAGGCTGTTTCTATTTGCCTCTTGTGTTTGTGGTTTCCATGCCGACCCTGTGAGTAACAGGCTAAAGATTATGCCACACAGGGATATCACGTTCCGAGATTCGAGGACGGATCTTTAAAAGAAAGGGGGGATAGTGTAACAGTGGGGTTCAAGCGCTGCCAAACTGACCCATCATTTCTGTGACCTCTAGTAGGGATGATATAAAGTGCTACATGATTTGTTTGTCAGGTACACATTGTTAGCTAAACCCGCTTTTTACCAGACTGGCCAGTTTGTATGCTTACTTAATTCAACCAAACAACATGTACATGTACATTTGTAGTAAATTTCCTTGCTTACAAAAGTTGCCAAAGTAAAACATCAAAATTTCCCCCATTTAAAGTCTGTATCAGCATTGATTGATTTTATTGTTCTCTTGCAGATCTGAGTAAAAGTGGAGCAGCAGCCCCTACAGTTATTCACTACCACAACTATTACATTAACCAGGCAAAAAATGTACAGATTGGTCATGACAATATCATCAACACAACTGGGTTTGAGGATGGGGATTTTGTGGATGGTGAGACTTTACTTTAGTATACACCTTTTAACATGTAATTTGAAAATCTGTTTCCTTTGAAAGTTTCTATTTGTCTATCTTCTCTGTTGCGTATTTGATTCAGGTTTTAAGCAAGTAGTAGGTTACTAGTATTTTCCTTGGTTTTAAAGTAAAGTATCAGATTGTTTTGAAGATCACAAATTGACTTTTTCATTATTTAAGACAGATTGATACATATTATCCTTCACAGAGAGCTATAGCAGCATAGCTAATCATAAATGTATAGGCGGTTGTTAAAATTAAGAATGCATAGCACAGTGTATGAGCATCAATTTCAGTAGTGAAAATATTGAATAAAACATGTACAGTTGTTTACTTCTTCTTGTCTCTTCTTCAGCACCACAACCTTTGGAAGCATCAAGGCTTGGCTCAAATGTTCAGCCTGGCTTTTCTCCTGAAATACAGCCGCAACTGCAGGTAGCAGACAGTACCTGTACTGTAACAGCGGCAGTCACAGACACCAACCCACCCCCAATTGCACAGAACATTACACCCAGTAACCCCCCATACAGCCCTCCCAACGGTGTTACACCAGCCACTACAGACAATGGGAGCTCTGGTAAACCCCAAGCCAGCCCTCCTAAGCTGGACCCCAGCCTTCATATAGGAAAAATGCCGTTCAGGGTTCGCCACCGGTTAACCAGCATGCTGAGTGTGAAAAAAACAGATGGTAAGTTCTGCTTGTAAATAATGTACTTGTATCCTGTACTGTTGTAGGAACTGTCAAGGAACTATTAGATGAAGTGAAGTTAAGCCACACAAACTCCTTTCATCATTGGGTGTATTTTGCTCACAAATTGTCTCTGTCATAGCGTAAATGACCTGTAAATGATATATGAACTTCACCCGATAAGCACAATACATTTGTACTTGCAGTTTGTGTGGATCAAATCATCCATTGTATTGTCAGGGTTAGAATTTTTATTACTCATTATGGATGACTGTTTTTTTTTAAATTGTACCTACGATGTATCACCACCCAAAATGACCATTCAGTACTGATATACGAGCGATCACAATTATGTCACGGTGACGCAGTGGTAGGCAAAAAGCAGGTGTTTGGCAAAAGATTGATTTACATATTAACCAGTAATTTTAGCCGCTAATTTGAATATCAATATTTGATCCAATCTACTGATGTCCTGGTAGGCAACAACCGTCGAATACCCCGGATAGAAACAACAACAGCGATCGCTCGTATACAGGTGGATGTGGAAATTTCTTGTGACCAGCCTCTCATTACTGCATCCTAGCAGCAATAGGAGGTACTGCAGAACCTTGCTGTGGGAAGTCTCCCATTACTGTAATATTTTGACTAGTAACAGTAGGTTTGTATCTTTCAACCTCAACAAAATTACTATTAATAGCAAATACATTTGGTACAAGAATCAGTTGTGTAATGAAGTTTTCCTATGCTCTGAGATAAAGCTCAGTCTGACTCTTTTCAAACAGGGAAGGACTGGAGGTTCCTTGTAGAGAAGTTGGGATTCGAGCCACACTACGTTGCCTTGTGGGACCAGCGTCATGACAACCCGGCCGAGACACTGTTACAGTCCTGGGCAGTACAGCTGGAGGCAACAGTGGGCAGACTGCATGCACTGCTACTAGAGTGTGACATGGGAGATATCGCAGAAATACTTTGACACTGAAATTCTCTCCATGAAAAGGATGGCCTAGGAGAAGAGGGTTTATAGTTGTTGGACCAACTTTGTTTTTAAAATGGGAAACATGTAACTCTCCAAGTGTTAAGATGTTTTTGTGTTGGACATTTATCAATCTCAAACATTCCAGACATTTGCTGCTGATGCAACATGTGGGAGAGAATAATATTTGCTCACAGTCAAGTTAGCTGAAGACAAGTCTTGTTTTAATCTTATAGTAAAAGAAGAATTCTAACTTCACTTGTATCTGGTTGTATTTGGTGATTCAGACCCTTACTGAGGGTCTGTATATGCTCCGTAAGGTGTAGGCAGCCTATTTTTATTTCCCGTAATTCATAGGGAAAGCGGTCTTATCTACGTAATTTGAAGAGAGGCGACCAAATTTAGCATAATTGCCTTCTTTGATTTAGCGAAGATTATGTAATGATTAAAAACAGACAATTGATAACGAGTCGAGATAGTGTATTCTCAACTTGACAAGAAATTCAGGTATAACTCGGGACTCCCCATGCAGACCCTCCTTACTGAGTAGAAAATTATACAAAGAACTGCTGCTGAAAGTGACAAACTTTTCTTTCGCCTATTTTTTCTATCAGTCAATTAGTTGATAAGTAGCTTTTCAAGCAATATTTTTGAATACAAACACCCAGCCACAACATTGTTTGTACTTATGGGCCACAGTGTCTGAGAATGAACAATAAACAAACAAACAAACAACACTGACCCGATGCTATGCTAGCTCCTTGCCTCACTTGAAATTGTCACACATGCCTGGATAAAGACCTGGGGTATAATCTCCTGGCAATTACATGTACTAGCTATTGAGTTTCTTTTGGGCAGTAAAAGGGGTTGTAAAACTTGAGAAGATTATGTAATGAATAAAAACAGACAATTGCCAACGAGACAGTGTATTCACAACTTGACAAGAAATTCAGGTATAACTCGGGAAAGGGTTGACGGATCTTCATGATATTTGTATTGTAGATAGCTTAAGAGTTGCCTTACATAACTAAATGCTAATCATGCAAATCGGGCTAATTTGCATAAGTAATGAGGACAGTTTATAAATACACTGCATTTTATGTTAGAATGCTAAAGAATATGCCATATCT
The DNA here is from genome assembly GCF_000003815.2 of Branchiostoma floridae. Classification (NCBI taxonomy): domain Eukaryota; kingdom Metazoa; phylum Chordata; class Leptocardii; order Amphioxiformes; family Branchiostomatidae; genus Branchiostoma; species Branchiostoma floridae. Next base: position 2,985,375 of record NC_049984.1, read on the forward strand.
AGATGTAACTCAAAGAGAGAGAAATGTTAGGCTTACTTAAGGATATATCCGATTGGCAAAAATTCCTGAAATGCCACAGCAATTCGAAGGGGTTAACGGATCATCGTGATTTTTGATTTGTAGATAACTTTGGAGATGCCTTCCATAGATAAGGGCTTAAATGCAAACCAGGGGCTGATGTGCATAATTAATTAGCACAGTATTTTATTGCTACTTAAGGACACTTAAACATGACATGTTACTAGGGCCACACCAATTTAATTTGTTGCTTCTCAAATTTCCCGATCAATTTTTTTCCGATTTGAAAAAAAAAAAAATTAGTGTCAAGAAAAATGATATAGGATTTGCTATTGCAGAACTGTAAAAAAAACATCCAGGGGCACATACTGCTGATAAACCAATCAGAGAGATTCTTTGTAGTCACATGATAGAAAACAACCAATAAGCTTCTTGCATTTCTAAAACACACATAATTTCAGTATAAAAACAATTCCCTTTATTCAGAACAGTGGTATCTAATCAAAGGAAGAGATTCATTGGATAAATCATACCATGAAAAGATGAAAGCCTGACTACCAAGCTTGTTTTTTTTTGTGTTTTGGATAAGCCTCATATGTTCACCCCAGACTTTTTGCAATTTTTTGTTCGAATGGCCGCCCCAAGATTTTTTTTTTTGGAAAAAAATCCGAGAAGCAACAAATTAAATTAGTGTGGCCTAGAAAAGAGAGAAATATCGAGAGACAATTATGCAATTTGTTACCTAGTTTACATAATTAATGAGAAATTATTTAAGTATAATAGTGTTCAATGACGAAAATTCCATTCTTGTGGCATTTGGTAGCAACATGTACTTTAAGTTGAACATGCGGAAGTAAGTCATGCAAATTAGGATCTCATTTACATAATTTATGAGAAAATGCTACAATAGATTTCTTTGCCAGTAGAGTAGAGTAGTTCTTCGGTTGGGCAAGAAGGTTGAAACCTCCTTGGGTTGAGTATCCTGGAGGAGTTTATAGAAACCGCCCCTCCTCAACCTCTCCTTAGACTCATGATCAGCTGACTGTAGTACTCGGGGTAAAAATCCCGGGCACTACTAAATCCCCGGACCCAACATCTGCTTGGTTCTACAGCAGTACATGAGCATGGAATCAATCAAGGGGGTGTGGCGACAGACCGGCTCACGGAAACGAGGCTCGACTCATGGTTTTCGCTAAGGATGATGGGTACCCGGAAGTGGTACGCGCGGTATATTCAAACCGGGGAGTCCTTGGCTAGCGATAAACATGATATCCAACTAGATCTACTGATCTTCGGGGTGCAGGATCGACATATAGTCGAAGTCAGACAAACTTTAAACGATACCAATAGGTTTGGAAGCTTTTATGTTATGGAAAACTTTGAAATATGATACTTCAACAAAATGAAATACCATTAATTTATGACTCACAGATGACATAGATCTTCAAGGGGCTTTGCCATACAAAGGACAATTCAAAGTAGAGAAGAAGAAAAGCAATTTTTTTCAGAATTTATCAGAAGAAAACTTTGTATTTGTTAACTTTTTTGGTGAAAGTATATCTCTTTAAATTTAACTTTATTTGAATTGTAAGACAACACAGTATGCTGCACCAGACAGCAAGATGCTGATGTATATTTCTCACCAATTCAAATTGTTATTTCCAAGAAATTATCAAGTAATCAACAACTTGGATTTGTTGTACTTTACTACAAAAGACACAGCTGCAATTGTTGAACATTAATTCATGTACAAAAATAAAAGTCAAACAGAAATACAGGCCAAATGTTCCTTATTGGATTCCTTTATTGCTAGGTTAGGGTTAGGATTTGGCTAAGGTTTGTTTTAGCTGGGAAAATTTGGCTGTATCAACATTAACATGCATCTTCAAAGCATTTCTATTACTGTTGCATTACCATAATCAGTGCAAAACAGGATGCAAATCAGATACAGACTTTTGGTTCACTTTTTAATCTGCAATAAGAAAAACACATGGAAAAATTGCCAAAAGCTGGTTATTTCTTATTGGGCATACATGTAGCTGTGACAAGTTCACACAAGCACTATCATAGCAAAGTATCAACAGCTGTTGATGTGGAAAATATATCTACATACTGTAGGGAAGGCTCATTTCATACATTCTATCCATGTTACACTACACCGTGTAAAGTTGGTCTATATTTCATACATAATCCAGCATTGTTTTACTCAATGAAACAGCATTCTATTACAGAAAATGCTCATGAATAGAATTCCTATTGCCAAAGATACCATTACTGTTTCAGTATATCATTGTTAAAACCAACAAACACAAAATATCAATGACTTTCAATTTGATAACTTTCAAAACACTGGCAAAGTAGTGCTTCATTGTACTATATATAAGAATAAATGAATAGCATTGATTATGAATAAGTAACATCTTAGAGTTAGACTTTAGACTAGAGTGGTCACTTACTGTACTGTTTACCATTGTTTGTTCGTCATTTTTCTCACTTGTAATTAGCCCTCAGGCAATAATTTCCAAGAACTTTTGATACTTATCATTAGGACTATTATTATAAATCCTTCTTTTCCCTCAAGCATATAGGCAGTCAGTTATTTATCATAGTCAACTCTAAAAAGGAAGCTAAACATAATTAAAAAGTTCTGAAATCATCAATTACAAAACTTGATAAGGGATTATTTTAAAACATGTACTACTGTGAAAGGGAGAAAATGGAGTGTTGGCAGTGGTTTTAAGTTCGCGGTTGAAACTTCCATGCAGGGTTTTACTATTAAAGGCCAAATATTTGCAATCACTTCAAGCCTTCAGTTAGTTTATCGCTGCAAAAAAACACATGAACATAAAACCACTGCAAACATTACCCATTTACAATTTGTAATAAGGACATATACACTGTATACTCTTCTTCTTCTTCACTGTACATGAAACAACTTTACAAATCACTGCATTGAAAATCCAAAACTCTGTATAAAATACCATGATATTCTCAAAATACAATTAACTATAAATATGCTTATGGTTGCATTCAACTCCTTTGTTAGGAAGGTAGTTCAAGGTACATCATCATATGTCAGAACTAAAAGTCTTCAGTGTTCATTTTATTTCCACTGCTGAGCGGACACCATCTGAAAAAAAAGAAAACATTTCACAGTGGAAAGTTAACAAGGAATTCATTGAACTATCATACTCTTCAATTCTACTAATAGAGTACTTTGATATGGTGTGGGTCACTTGAATAGCCAGATACATGTAATCTATGTGTGAGGGGGAGGGGGGCAGGGTATGCAGACAGCTGTTATAAAATCAGAAATCTGCAAGTTATTAATTACTTAAGTGCTTAACAATATTTTGCTCCTTTAGCCTTATACTGTTATAGCAAAAAAATCAATCTGTAAGTAAAGCTACTTATGCACTCAAGTGAATATGCAGCACATAACAAATATGCTCAAGTTTCATGTACTGTCCCAGTGAGTAAGAATCAGAGTCTAAATTTCTTCATTAAAAAAAAATGAGTTGATATTTATCTGAGTAAGTGTCTTTCTGCATACTATAGTGAAGATATGACCTACTAGTATACAATGTCATATTGTTTCCTTTCAGGATGACTTCCATATGTATGTTGGTTGACCAACTAAAATACATTAATTAACTTAAGTCTATATTTCTTGATCAAAAGCGCGTATTTCCTCAATCACCTCAAATATAATGAAGAAAAGGGAAATTCTAAATGTAATGACTTCTATTGCTTGAGGCAATCAAGTAGCATATAACACTCAGAAATGGAATACTGAAGTTACAACTTTCAAATTAATACAGCCAGCATGTTTACTTGTACTTTCAAACTCTATACTTCTTAGTGAGAAGCAAGGATGCAATTAATATTCTCTCATAAGTTTCAGACATACAAAATTACAAGTACTGTTGACTATTACTAGTTTTTGAAAAAAATCAAAGATGTTTTTCTGAGTACAGGGCATTTCTGAAAAGGCTCACTGTAAACAAGAATACAACCAAAATTTGGGTCAACTTGCAATGAGTATATTGCTTAATCAAAAGCATGGGTTCACTTCATATTCCTACATATATTGGAAAGATATATGTACTATTGATTATTACTAGTTTTTGAAAAATCAGACATGATTTTATATTTCCGGGGAATTTTGGAATGGACCTAGGTGTCAGTAATGTAACAGCTGACACCAAAATTTGGGTCAACTTGCAATGAGTATATTGCTTAATCAAAAGCATGGGTTCACTTCATATTCCTACATATATTGGAAAGATATATGTACTATTGATTATTACTAGTTTTTGAAAAATCAGACATGATTTTATATTTCCGGGGAATTTTGGAATGGACCTAGGTGTCAGTAATGTAACAGCTGAAATTCACCTCAAGTTCCAAAGGCTATATATTTTCATCAAACGCATGGATTCACTTGATATTCCCATATATGTTGGAGAAATATATGTACTATTGATTCTTACTAGTTTCCAGAAAATCAGACATGATCTTATATTTCCGGGGAATTTTGGAATGGACCTAGGTGTCAGTAATGTAACAGCTGAAATTTACATCAAGTTCCAAAGGCTATATTTTTTCATCAAAACCATGGATTGACTTGATATTCCAACATATGTTGGAGACATATACGTACTATTGATTCTTGCTATTTTTTTCGAAATCAGAGAAGTTTTTGTATTTCCGTCTATTTTCTGAAAGTGACTGGGTGTGAATGACAGAAGAGGTCAATTGAAGGTCAACTTTGGATGAGTATTTTTCTTCATCAGAAGTATGGATGGACTTGATATTCCAATATATGTTGGAGGCATATACGTACTATTGATTATTGCTATTTTTTTCGCAATCAGACAAGTTTTTGTATTTCCGGGGATTTTTGGAATGTGGCTGGGTAAGAGTGACAGAAGAGGTCAAATATAGGTCAACTTTGGATGAGTATTTTTCTTCATCAAAAGTATGGATGGACTTGATATTCCAATATATGTTGGAGACATATACGTACTATTGATTCTTGCTATTTTTTTGCAATCAAACAAGTTTTTTTTATTTCCGGGGAATTTTTTAATGTGGCTGGGTGTCAGTCATACAGAAGGTCAATTGAAGGTCAACTTCCAGTGTTTTTATTTCTTCATCAAAAGCATAGATTTGCTTCATATTCCGTCATATGCTGCACAAATATATCTACTAATGATACAAACTACCTTTGTAAGGTTTACATTAGATGATCACATCCCTGTGACATGTTGAAGTTACCACACTTCTGAATAGTGGGGAGGGGGGCAACTACACATGATGTCAACTTCAAAAATCATTTTCTCAAGATCGCCTTGGCCGATTGACTTCAAATTTTCTGTGTAAGTAGAGTCTATTGAGTTCTGACAAAGGATTATATTCAAAGATAGCTATATATTACCGTAACCATTTAGGACTTTCGAAATGGTAAAAAATGTAGTATATAGCTATAACCTAAAGATACAACACGTGAAAGAAGAGCGATCGGCACTTAACACAGTACATATAGCATACCGAATGAAACACTGTTTTATCCCCTGTACATACGCACCTTCCATGTGTCGGCACACGGCTGAATAAACGCACAGTCCCCGGGGTTCTTCAGCACGTCATTGCTCCAAGTTCTGGCGGGCGCCATTTTGGTGAGGCACGCCTAATCCTTCCCATCAGCCTTAGTAGCCACACCCCCTTGTTTGAACCCCATGACATGAGTCAGCGGTAACGGGCATGAGCATGGGGCTTGATCGTGTACTTCTCACTATGATGGCATGAGTCAGAGGTAACGGTAAACAAGCAATCATAATGTGCGTCCCCGGATCAAAAGTAGTTCGGCTACAAAGTAGTACGTCACAGCTGTACTTGAAAAAGCCATAATCATCCTATTATACACAACAAAAACGGGTTCGCTTAAAAGGCTGGGCTGTCTACCAGGCCAGGCTGCCTGGCCTGTCTACCTGGCCTGGCTATCACGTCAGGCTACTCAGATCCCCCCATTCATAACCCCATCATATGGCACTCAGCCAAAATAGCTGATTGACAGGCATAGTAATTGCTGATCTCCAACCCTGCTAGTGCCAGTGACCCAAGGTTGCCCTGTCCACCACTGGCTGGGCCCTTCTGGAATGTGTCTGGAAGGCCTTGCTTGCAGCATGTCAGGAACACAAGTACCAGCACTGTGTTTGTGTATGTTTGTGGGTGTGTAAATGTGTGTGTGCGTGCGTGTGTGTGTGTGTGTGTGTGTGTGTGTGTGTGTGTGTGTGTGTAAGAATGGGCTTGCCAGCTGCTGGCATTCAATGAAGAAACAAATTTCTGTTGCTGAGCAACAGAAATTTGTTTCTTCATTGAATGTCTATCTTCTAGAACAGAAACTATCTAAGCTTGTGCAACAAGAAGGGAGAGCATAAATCACTTGCTCACTGTAAACAAGCTAAACTTGTACTGACCAAGGGGGGTATAATTAAATGTACCTCCTTGTTCTCTATACTAGTATGCCATGTTGACATATACAATCTTAGTAGTCACATAGCATTTTTGAGGCTGTGGATTTTTATCCACTCTACAATTTTTGTGTCCAGGACAGCCCAATCCTCTCCTTCCACTGCCAATAATCTCTCCAACCCCCTTGTACAAGTTGGAGTGGGGAAAGTACTGTTAACAGCACAGATTTCGTGACATGTCAAAGGATTTGAACCCAGGACCTCTGTTTTCTAGGTCTAACACCCTAAAGCATTTACCGAACACAGTACTGGTACAGTACTTGAATGTGTTCCTGACACACTGCCCAGGCCTCCAGACACATTCCCGAAGGGTCCAGCCAGTGGACAGGCCAACCTCCGGTTACTGGCAGGGTTGAAAATTAGCAATTACTATGCCTGTCAATCAGCTATTTTGGCTGAGTGCCACATGATGGGGCTATGAATGGGGGGATCTGAGCAGCCTGACGTGATAGCCAGGCCAGGTAGACAGGCCAGGTAGCCTGGCCTGGTAGACAGCCCAGCCTTTTAAGCGAACCCAACAAAAACTGTATTGAAGGGTTGAGGAGTACATCAATTATGAGACTAAAACGTTACGTAAGTTGGATGACAATGTTTTTTCGTGCGGCGTGAATTTGCGCCTTGATACTGTTTATAGGGTACTGCCTGTGCGTCGGCTCCCGTCGTCCTGTGCGCTAATTTGGTGGCGAGTTTCAAATTCAGTCGAGGGCGTTCCATGGAGGAAGACAGACGTGTTGAAGATTTCTCAGCCGGAGCTGTTATTCTTGGACGGATCGACGGAATCCCAGCACTAGAATTTGACAAGATGGATACAACAGTTGATGGAGGTGTGTTGAGATGCATTTTATTTGCCATATTACTTTATTTGTGATAACGATAATATTTCTGTTGCCCCCCACCCCCCGCAATAGCCAACCTATATTTGGTAGTAGCCATCAAGACGTAACGTTAAACCGATGAAATGCACAATTTACTTTCACGTAGGTAAAACCTGTAACGTTCTGCGTGCCGTCGAAATAGTTAGCTGGCACGGAAAAAATATCGGCAAGGGGGAGGGGGGCGGTATACCGCTCAAAAGGAAAGGCGGTCTGGTGGCCGATTTGAGGTTCTCATGAATTAAAGCTTTAACAAATTGAACATAGGTTCAAACAGATAGCGACGGTGGGGGGTGATACTGCCAAAATCACGGCAGAGGGGGGACTGCGGCAAAAATAACGGCAGAGCGTATTGGAGAGGGAATGGCGCCAAAAATAATGGCGCCAAAAATAATGGCGCCAAAAATAATGGCGCCAAAAATAATGGCGCCAAAAATAATGGCGCCAAAAATAATGGCGCCAAAAATAATGGCGCCAAAAATTGAATCACCAAATCTCACTTTTTCTCGCGTGGATTGCACTAACGCCCTCCTGTAATGCTAGGTGAAACTGCAGTTTCCTTTTCTCGCGTGGATTGCACTAACGCCCTCTAGTCATGCTAGCTGAAACTGCAGTTTTCTTTTCTCGCGTGGATTGCACTAACGCCCTCTAGTCATGCTAGCTGAAACTGCAGTTTCACCAATGTGAAGTCAATAATGATAGGCATCTAGCATCATGTTGCAGCCTTTATTTCATTTTTAGATGAAATTAAGTCATTTTGTTGATGTTGCTACATCAGGCATCCTTCTTATTTGTAATATGCTGGAAAAATTTTCAACTTTTTTTTCAAAGTTGTGTTTTTCTCTGTTTTTCCTATTTCTCCAGTTTTTCTCTATAACTGAGCATTTGTGTTTACTCTACAGTCTGTGGCACTGACCACTTTTCCATGTGTATTTTTCAAATCGCATGTTAAGTCTATGCCAACATGCAATTTTGCACGCACTGTTGCAGTCATTGCCTTATATTTTCGGTAGCGTCTGTGTGTGTGTCAGGGGGGAGTTGGGGTGTGGGTCAGGATTTGGAAAGGAATAACTGAAGAAGGACTGGAGTTGACGGATCGTCATGGTTTTTGGTATGCAGCTAGCTTCCGTGATGCTTCATATAGTTGAATATTGAATTTGCGAATCGGAATCTAATTTGCATTATCAATGAAGAAATTGTCTAAACCTGCCCTGTTCCATTATAGGACTATTGCAACATGTGATATTTGTAATGGAGACAGAGAAGTATGTTTATAGATGAATATTATGCTAATACAGATCTAATTTGCATAATTGATGAGAAAATTTTATAGTCCCACTGCGGTGAATGACCGGAATTTCTTGTGGCACTTGAAAGTTATGTGCAGGTAAACATTGAACATTGATTATGCAACTGAGGATTTCATTTGCATAACTTATCATAAACTGTGATTGAAGCCTTTCTGAGCATAGATTGTGTACGTCAGTTACATGGGGGGGGGTGATGATCAATAAATGTAATTTATGCAAACGAGGAACTTTTTTGCACAATTTGTAATGACAAACATAATCCCCCAGTTGTAAAGGTAAAATCCCTTAGCAAAGGCGTGGGACGTGTAACTGATGAAGTTTTTTTAGCACATCCACTGGGTTTTGGTCAGGACTTACTAAGCTGAACCTTTGGACCTGAATCCAGACTTCTTGCAATTTTTCCCATTCGCCCTGTCAGTCCAATTTTTTTTTTTTGGGGGGGGGGGGGGGGGGTATCGGAGAACCAACAAATGGAATTGTTATGCCCTCTTGTCCTTAGCAACATTGATGATTTATTTCCTCTTGCAGATCTGAGTGAGAGTGGGGGAGCAGCACTTCCAGTTATTCACTACCATGTTTACAACATCAGCCAGGTGGAAAATGTACAGATTGGTACAAATAATGTTATTGACAAAACTGGATATGACGACAGGGATTTTGTGGATGGTGAGACGGTACTTTTGCACAAACCTTTGTACGTTTAATTACAAATTAAAATACAATCTAATAACTCTATTTTTACCTATTTGTTTCAAGTTTTAGTTAAGCACTTGTATTGATTAGGTGAACTAAACAATAAAACATATTTGTATAATCTTTCGACCTCAATAAAATAGCTACAGAAAATAAATTTGGTAAGAAAAATCAGTTCCACGTGAAGATTTATTTATGCATCAACATAACCATCTGATTGCAGGAAAGGAATCAAGGCTACTTGTGGAGAAGTTGGAATACGAGCCACACCATGTTGACCCGTGGGACAATCGTAAAGACAATCCAGGAGGTATATTTACATTCCACTCCACATATTGTAGGTATGAGAGTGAAAGATTGTTAACACATCATTAATTACCTTTTAATGTACCATACTTGTAAATGTAAATTCATTTCGTTAATCCATTTTAAAATGATTAAGTTTTGTCCGGAATTAATCTGGAAGTCCCTGATTAACCTGGAGGGCGTTTGCCATATTTCACTCCACCATACCGTGGGTCTGGGAGTAAATATGTTGTTACAACTTATATTTCCTTCCCTATACCCTGTATTGGGGGGGGGGGGGGGGGTGTTTTTGCCGGTGTCTCCCCTTGGTCTACTTAAACAGGAGGTGCCCACTACTCTTCCGGACTGAGGACCTTACTCTTTGATGGATGGAAGTATATCCCCCAATGAAGCCTCAACTGATACACAGAGGAAATATCAAGCTCTAGTTGATCGCAATCATCGGAGTTGTGCATCTCTCTATACGAATTGTCTGCAAACAACGCTACAGTGGAGTTCTTGGCAGTGTCAGGTAAATCATCGATATATCCTACGAATAACATTGGACCTAGAACGGAACCCTGCGGAACACCAGAGGCAACAGGGAGCCACTCTGAGCGACTGCCTTCAAATACCGCTCGCAGCTTTCGGTTAGTATGGGACGAGATTTGACAGTCCCTAGTAATGCTGTTGAGACTTTTGTATACATGGAAGGGATTTTTATTCTTGCAATAAGAAATGATTGAATCTTTGTCAATGATTCTATTAAGTTGATCTTCTCCAGAAGCCAGCATGGAGAATAATGTCGCGAGAAGAATATGTGCTGGTCCATTCGTTTTAGTACAGGAAGCGAGCGAGTACTACTACAACACGTACAAGCTCACGGCTGGCTGTGAGGACTGGAAGGTGGCTACGAGGGAGGACAGAGTTCATCAACAGTAGATGTCAGGGGCTTGACCTCAACCCCCTGAACAAAGCGAGTCTCTGTGTCATTCTTGAATACACGTTTTAGCCTTATCTGATAGGTTCTAGGTCGGACTAACTAATTTAAGGACTATTCCGTTAGAAAGAGTAGGAGAGAGTTTTTGAGTGATTAGCATGGGGGGAGGGGGCTTGAAACTCCTGACTCTGGGGATTCCTTTTTGATGGAAACGCAAGCCAATTGCCACCATATCCTCAAGCTTTACGGCATGTTTTTGCTCGTTTGATTGGCCCAAGTTCATCGCTTCTGAATGAAGTAGTTATTTACTCCCAATCATCAAGCATAACTATTCGGAAGAAGGACAGTATCCAAGGGGTTAAGCAGTCTACAACTGGTCAATTAGCCTTTAGATACTGTCTTTGGCAGGCAGATAAATCTATTTGAAGATTTATTTGATTCCAAATCAAGACAAGAACGTACACAATTTTGCATGTTTTGGGGAAAATAGTGCCAATTCCACGCCTGAAGGTTACAGAGACTGTCAACACCGTCGATGTCAATAATCATGTAGTAGGTTTTGAACATTCCAGTAAGCTTGACTGAAAGAAGAGAAAAAAAAAATGTTCAAGAAGGTAGCCGTATCGGCTGCAGATATAGCCAGAAGAGTGTCCTGAAGTGCACGGCACATTCGGTACTCATCCTGAACTTTCTGTAAAACTGAAGCCAGGTTAACGGTTAATGTTGACAAATCCCAGAGGGTGGTAGTATGTAGCAACTGCCTTCAGACTGGAAGACTGAATTTCACGGACGAGAATTTCATGCTGGGTTCAAGGTCGCCTTCGAAAACTACAAACGGCTGTAGAGACGGTCAGAAGGACGACGCCATCAACTTTGCCTGCGAGAACGTGGTGACAGTCTGAACGGTAGGTAAACGACTTGTCTTCGCTTAAGTTGTGTGCAAAGAAGTAATCCACGTATCCTCGGCAAGTATTTTGGAATGTTTCAGATTCTCCTTAAGGCTATACCAATCATGGTGCTCGCCAAAAATACACCTTAACACTTAGAGAGTCAAGCGTTCCAGATTTAAAAACAAATGTAGTCCGTACACCATAGTCCCCCTTCAGGCCATCCTGTTGAGGGAGACGTGAAGACAAATATCTGGCCCGTCAGATTTCTGCTGACTGCGTGCCATTGAGGGTGGCAAATGACAACATGAAGTTGGTCTACGTACGTGGCCAATAGTCCCAACTTGATCTTTACACTGTTGATTGGATTTTGCCAGGTGCCAGCTCTTTAGGTCATGAGATATCGAACGTTCAACATGACCATGTCACTTTCCACTGGGGCATAAAAGTAGATTGACGCACATAGAATGTCCCCAACAGGTAGTGTTAACTGAACCCAGACCTTTAGGTGATTTTTCTCCACAAGAAGGCCTTAACGAATTTTCCAGTAGCTACCCCCAACAGCTATGTTTGTTACTAGAGATGGTTACAACCAGTTCCAGACTGTTAATTTTGAAAAAAATTAAATGCACAATATTCTTTCGTACTATGCAGACAAATCTTACAGTACTTCATAAATGCTTCTTTGAAAAATGGTATCTACAGAATACAGCGAAAGAAGCAGAATGGTTCTGCAATTACGTTCTGGGTAAAGACAAGCAAATAATGGTAAAAGCAAGTAACAACTTCTCGTAAGTAATAGCAACTTCAGTACTACTAAAGAAAGGCTTTGATAGTCTCTGATTTTGACAGTGTGAACAAAATGTGCCGGTGATGCTACCTGCTTCTGATTTATCTTATTCTAATGTATGAAGCAACATTTCATCCTTAGATATGATTTTATTATTATTAGCTACGGCCGCGTGGCGCGTTGGTACACCCGATCCCTCGATCTCGGAAGTTAAGCAACGCGCGGTTCGGACAGTGCTTGGATGGGAGACCAACCAAGGACGTCCGGATTGCTGTAGCCTCACGAAGCTTTCCACGAAATCGTCTTCCGGGAGGGACGTAAAACGGGGGTCCCGTGCTCGAGGAGGTGCCTCGACCACGTTAATCAGCCTCATTACTCATAATGGGTACCTACTGGCTGGCAAAATACACCTGGTGATTATCTATCAGAGACAAGGAATTCTACAAAGACTAGTTTTCCTTAGACTTCAGGACCATATCCTCTTTAACATGAAACAATACAAGTCGGTGACTTCTCTTTTAATCCTGAATCTCGGATGAATAAAATCTTGTAGGGTGCATTCGTGGAGACTGCTAGTCGCTGTAAGTGTTGCTACATACGTAACAACAAGAGAAAGTTGGTTTCCACTTAAGTATCCCATTCAGACGCAGGTAGCATCACTGGCATGTTTTATTCACACTGTCGAAGTCAGAGACTAGCAAAGTTGTTTAAAGTAGTGCGGAAGTTGCGATTACTTACGTGAAGAAGTTGTTACTTCCGTTACCATCATTTGCTTGTCTTTACCCAGAACATAGTTGGAGAACCATTCTGCATCAATTGCTGCATTCTATAGTTACCATTTCTCAGACAAACATTTATTAAGTATAAGATTTGTCTGCACAGCATGAAAGAATATTGTGCATTTCATTTTTTTTTTTTCAAAATCAACACTCAGTCTGGAAATGCTTGTAACTATCTCTAGTAGCAAACGTGGCTGTTAAGGTTAGCCACTGGAAAGTACGTCAAGACCTTGTGGAGACAAATCACCAAAATGTTTGGGTTCAATCAGCACTACCTGTTGGGAACATTCTTTGTACGTCAATCTACTTTTCTGAAATCCCCCAGTGGAAAGTGACATGGCGAGACTGAATGTTCGATGTCTCATGGCCTAAAAGAGCACCTTTCAAAATCCAATCAACAGTGTATGGATCAAGTTGGGACAATTGGCTACGTACGTAGACCGCCTTCATGTTGTTACTTTCCACCCTCAATGGCACGCGGTCAGCAGAAATCTGACGGTCCAGAAATTTGTCTTCACATGTCTCCCTCAACAGGATGACCCGGGAGAAGCGGGGCTATGGTAGCTGGACTACATTTGTTTTTAAATCAGAAACCCTTGAATCTCTAAGTTTTAAGGAGTACGTTTGGCGAGCATCATGAATGGTATTGTCTTACGGGGAATCTCAAACATTCCAGAATACATGCTGAGGAACTGTGGATTACTTTGCACACAACGTAAGCGAAGACAAGTCGTTTACCTACCGTTCTGACCGTCACCACGTTCTTTCAGGCAAAGTTGGTGTCGTCGTCCTTCTGACCGTCTCTGCAACCGTTTGCAGTGTCGAAGGTAAGATCTTGAACCCAGCGATGAAATTCACGTCTGTGAAATTCAGTCTTCCAGTCTGAATGCAGTTGCTTCAGACCACCCTTTGGAAATTTGTCAACAATAACTGTGAACCTGGCTTCAGTCTTACCGAAAGTTCAGGATGAGTACCGAATGTGCCGTGCACTTCAGCACTCTTGCTAGATCTTTAGCCGATACAGCTACCTTCTTCAACAAGTACGTTTTCTCTTCTTTCAGTCAAGCTTACTGGAATGTTCAAAACCTACTATTGATATCAACGGAATTGACAGTCTCTGTAACCTTCAGGTGTCGAATTGGCACTATCTTTTTTCAAAACATGCAAAAGTGTTTACGTTTTGTCTTGATTTGGAATCAAATAAATCTTCAATCAGATTTATCTGCCTGCCAAAGAGGGTATCTAAAGGCTAATTAGTATCCAACTGGCCAGTTGGATACCGCTTAACCCCTTCGATACTGTCCTTGCCCCCGATAGATCTGCTCGGCGATTAGGAGTATATAACTACTTCATACAGAAGAGGTGAACTTGGACCAGCTCAAGCGAGCCAAAACATGTCGTAAAGCTTGGGAATAAGGTGGTAATTGGCTTTCGTTTCTATCGAAAAAAGAATCCCCGGCGCTAGGAGTTTCAAGCCCACATCCATGCTAATCACTCAAAAACTCTCTCCTACCTTTCGAACGGAATAGTCCTTGGTCTGACCTAGTACGTATGAGCTAAGGCTAAAAAGTCTATTCAAGAATGACACAGAGACTCGCTTTAATTTGTTCAGGGAGTTGAGATTAAGCCCCTGACATCTGCTGGTGACGGCCTCTGTCCTCCCTCGCAGCCATCTTCCAGTCCTGACAGAAGGCCGTGAGTTACATGTAGTACTAGTACGTGTACTCGATCTCTTTCTGTACCAATACGAATGGACCCGCACATATTCTTCTCGCGACATTCAAATATTCGTAGGCTCAATTACTCTTAGTACAATTATTTTCCATGCTCGATCCCTGGCTTCCGGAGAAACCCAACTCGATAGAATCATTGACAAAGATCCAATCCGTTCTTATTGCAATAATAACCAGTACATGAATGAAGTCTCAGCAGCATTACCTGTGACTGTCAAAGTCTCGTACCATGCCAGCCGAAAGCTGCGAGCGGTAGTTGAAGGCAGTCGCTCAGAGAGTCAGAGTGGCTCCCCATTGCCTCTGGTGTTCCTCAGGGCTCCATTCTAGATCCAATGTTATTCTTATGATACATGGATGATTTACCTGGCACTGTCAAGAACTCCACTGTAGCGTTGCCTGCAGACAATTGGCACAGAGCGATTTCCAACCTCGATTGCGATAAACTAGTGCTTGATATTTCTTCTATGAGACTATGTATCAGAGGAGTCTTCAGTGGGGGATGTCATTCCATCCATCAATCTGAGTGTAAGGTTCTCAAAGAGCACAATAACCTTTATCTACTACTTGTATTTGTCAGACACCACAACATAAGCATAAACATACAGTCAGTAGTATGAATTTTTGCCCGATCTGACCTGCTATGGACCTATCATATTGTGAACATCGTAGCGAGAGCCAATTGTATGATTGTATGATTGGCTTCAGTAACTTACAGTCGGTTACGAATCCAGCCTAGGGGTGCGTAAAGTATTGTATATGTTACACTGGTTGTAACGCTGTTGCATTCTATGCTGAGGTGAGAGTCAGTGAATTCGACCACTCCTGCTCTCTCATCCCATCCTGCCAAGATAAAACATTAATCCCACTTCGTAAGTCCATATCAACATTGATTTTTTTGTATTGCAGATCTCAGTAAGACTGACAGTGGAATAACAGCCCCTTCAGTTATTCACAACCACTACTACAACATCAGCCAGGTGGAAAATGTACAGATTGGTCACGACAACGTCATGAATACATCCGCATGCGAGGATGAGGATTTTGTGGATGGTGAGACAGTATTTTCTTTTATAGATGCCTTTGTACGTCTACCTACATCTATGGAGGTTAGACACCCTGTATTGATAGTATTTAAGGGCAATTCTGTCCTTACAACCGGATAAGATTTAGAAATTACTTCCGGGTGTTTGGAGTGACCCCAATCAGTCTTGAGTATTACCGAGATAAACAGGTAAAAAAATTCAATACGTCTAACTGAAAAAAATAAAAAAACGGTTGAACATGTCAAAGTCGCTTAGTCATAAGGATCGTATGCAATTTCACTTACTGATGATGTTAAATGTAAATGATGTTAGTATAGTTCCCACGCTAAGACAATGCCATCCATAGGAACTGCAAATCATTTTCTGTCTATTGCCTGTTAATGTCAAGTTTTTAATTTAGTAGTACTTTTTTTTCTAGATCACAGCTCCTGTGTTTCTCTGTATTCTCTTGATCAGTTGACACTGGTCTATTCCAGAGGCTAATAAAGAAGCTGGCATTAGCAGATACCAAAGGTTGTTTTGGAATAGGTTGTCAGCTAGCCTATATTTTACAGTTACAGGGCTATGCAACGCTTTGACTGTAGGTGTGCAATGGGCTATCTATAGAACAAAACGATTGGAATTAGCAGTGGTTAAATATTGAATAGTAACGTTACACATGAACAGTTCCTTACTTCTGCCTGAGTGTGTCCTTGTCTTTTGTACAGCACCACTACCGGTAGAAGTGTTAGCAGTTGGCTCGACTCTAGAAGCATCGATAGTTGTCTCAAACGTTCCACTTGGCCTTCCTCCTGAGATGCATCCAAAACTACAAGTAGAAGACACTGTCTAGCTCTCCTGGGGAAATGGAGTACATTGTGCGATGTTACACGCTGATCTGTCATATTTTGTGATGATGATGATGATTGGTTTATTTATTTCAAAATCGAGGATACCTGGCAGCCAAAGGCTGAATTGCGTATCTTCTTACAGGGATCACAATAACAATCATTTAACATTATACATTATACATGTCAAAAACAAACACTTCGGATTGAACTTACAGTACTAAATGCGGAGGAGACGAGTAAACTACTGTAACAGTTTTAAAATTCTGTCGTTACAGATGAAATTGATTAAAAATATATCTCTGCTGTCAACTAGCTATAGCTATAGACGTTTATATTTTGTTCGACTTATGTCTTTACTTCATGGTTGTGATCATCTTTGGTTTGCTTCCGGTGTGATGGTTCACATTATGTCATGTTATGTTACTTGGCTAAGAATTGGGGATCATGTTCTGTGGTATAAGCTGAACTATGATGCAAAATGCAAGAGCATGGGGAGATTCCCATGCCTTACAAAAGTGTGGAAGGCTCCCACTCAAAAAGTCACCAAGACTAAGGTGCTCAAATCGAGCGTTGAGTCCATTCTGCTCGACGGGTCCGATTCTTGGACCCTGACCAAAAACCATGTGCAGAAAACTCGACGGTAACTACACCAGTCTCATCGTGCCGCCTTGAATGTTGAGTTGAAGTGCCATACCACCAACACACAACTCTACAACGGATGGCGCGGCCATGTGATCATCGTCATGATATGGCAAACGAAGACGCGGTCCACCATCGCTGACCATCAGTAAGTTGATAGAGGATGATGTAGGCCTCCAAGATGGATACCTCTTGTATGCCAAGCGCGACAGAGACGTATGGTGGGAGTCCATGATGACCTAATCGTTTAACTTGTATATTGCACTATGTCAACGTTCACATTTCTGTAATTTATGTAGTTATAGTAATATGTAGTATCATTGTATAAATTGATCTATTACTGTTGCCTTACATTGTACCATGTACAAATGTCGTGCAATAAAGTTCATTCATTCATTCAATTGATGTCACAATGGGAACCTGAACCATAAAACATTCATATGGCAGAATAAGCTGGACAGGGGTGTTTTGCTTTCCCGTAAGATACTAGATATAGATGAGATAATACTGTAATAAAAAAACTGGAAACACTTCACTCTCCGAATGTCAATGTGTTTTTTTGTGTTGGGCATCGTCATTGGCCATGACACGTACAAACTCATTAAGACCAATAAAGATTGCCTCAAATACTCATACTTCCCAAGAACCACTTCCGACTGGAATAGTCTACCATACTCAACCACCCTTCAAACAGACCCCGCTAAGTTCAAGGAAGAGGTGTTACAACACCTAAGGAACGGCCATGGCAATAAGACAGCAGTACCGTGCCCTGGGCGGACTGCCCCAACATAACACAAGGGGTGTTACCCAGTAACAAAACAAGAACGGTTAATCTCAAACATTCCAGACAACTTGCTGTCGCTGATGATGCAATATGTATACTGGGTAATTGGGACCAAGGGAATACTTGAAACAAAATTATTTCGTGGCTTAGCAACTGCTACTACTGAACATTTAATACAGCGATTCTGTCACTACTTTGATACACTGTACTTTGAATTTGTTGATAACAAGAAGCCGTGCAAATTTAACAATTTGTTGGCCCCCAGAATGGTTTGATTTTTCAAAATGCTTTCATTCTTCTTAAATGCTACAATGAACAGTCAAACTAGACATTTGCATGGCCTAATAAGAAAGGAAAATAACTCAAGAAAGAAGTCACTGCACTTCACAAATGAGTATCCGACTTGTGGTTAGACATTTATTATCCACATTCAGAACGCAATAAATAATCTGCAGTCGCCAGTCAGAAATGTACATTCGACAGTGGTCACAGTTTGCAACAGCAACAAAATTCAATGCATGTTGAAGTCTGTAACAAGAAAATTTAGGCATCCAGGTTATAAGATACGCCAAAAAGCAATTACTCAAGCAACTGGATATGATTTCCCCAGTGTCACTGATAAAAGATGCTGGATGGTTATCTGAAACGTCTGACCGTTTCCAAAATCATATTCAGTTGCTTGAGTAACTGCTTTTTGGCGTGCTTTCCTTGAATTTTTGGTTGCACATCTGTCGACCTTCTTCAGGAGTGGTGATTCAATTACTCTGAGCACGTGACTTTAGGGACTCAACTAATGATATCACTTGCCAGACGATTACAATTCTTAACTCAAGTTACATGTCCCTGAAGTTTCGTGCTCATCGTAGTTGAATCACCACCCCTGAAGAAAATTCGAGGTAAGCAACTTGCTTGACGAATGTGTCGAATGAAATTTACAAACTTCATCATGGGTCATACCAACACAGATGAGCTTTCATGCTAAAATTCAATGCAGTTTCTGTTTTGATCAAAAAGCTTTGCTATGCAATTTGCATGTAGCAGTCGATCACTATACAATTTGTAGACATCATGATTTGATACATATATTGTTACAGTAGTTACTTGCCTTGTAGTCTTGTATACCTACATTGTATACCGTTTACACTGTGTTTAAGATGCATGCACAGCATAACAAGCATCATCCTCCAACGCAGGGACATCCAACAGCGAAACCGCCTGTCTGGATGTACCCTGCTTTCTCGACCGTCACCCTTAGTTCCTGTGGGCATCGCTGCAAACCAGCTGTCAGCCAATCAGAGAATAGGCCTTTCCGTTTTCAAAAGGGGTCTCGCATATATAAGGGTAAGCTCATTAAGCAGGGCGGTCAGGAACTAAGGGTGACGGTTGAAAAAGCAGGGTACATCCAGACAAGCGGATTCGCCACTGGCTGTCCCTGCGTAGAAGGATGAACCAGCATTCATACAGATGTATGTACATGAGAAGTCAGTCGTATGCAGCAAAGTGAGAAAGTTTCAGTGATACAAGCAATTAGACACAAGTAAAAGCAGTACAAAATCTAGCTACAATGAGTGAATAACCACTTCAGCATTATGGCATATCTTAAAGGTAGGGTTGTACCATTGTACGCTATTGCAACTCAACCGTTGCAACATTTTCATTCCAAAGCCATAGAAAAATACAACAGAGCTTTTGCAAGGATGAAAAATACATGTTCATACTCATACCAACAATGGCTTTTTTTATACAGACACAAATGACTGAGTGTCATGAATTGTTAAGGGAATATACATGTTTACTAGTGACGTTGTTTTGTAACACTTATTTTACAATTCTTACTACTATTAAGTCACTACAAATGGTGAAAAAATGAATGAGCTAGCCAGTTGTGTAAGAAAAATAAATAAAAAATTCAATGTGTTCAAAGAAAAAGATGAATTGGTAACCACGTAATAAAAAAGTTTTTACAAGTTGGATGTCTGAAAAACATGGTTAAAAAAACTAATTTTGACCGAACAACACAATTTTTCAATCGCAGCATACATGATTTCCATGCAGTCACCGGCTTTTTAAAACAGAATATGAAGAAAGCTCTGACAATATGATTGGTTTGTATGCAGTAATTTCTTACCAAGGTCATGATTATTTTGATACACAGCAGATCTTTGTGGCCAGCATTGTAAATTATTACTTTAACTTGCTACACTATGGAGAAACTCTTAACATTACCTCGTAAAAAAAGTCTTGGGCATTTTACAACTCCTCATCCAGAGTTCATCTTTACATGCGGCCCCTCCTATCCCTACACATCGATACCTCATCCTTATCTACATGCGAAGAACATTTCAATATCCACAATGTCTTAAATATCAACCAACGCTGTACATAGTACAGTACTGTACTTCGTATTTACATAGTTCTGTATGCTGATCCATATGATTATTACACTTCTTGTAACGCCTTTAGTTTGTTCCTCTTCAGTTGACAAGATGTTATGTCGGATAAATACTTTGATATATGACTTTTTCTTGTCGTGGTTTTATTGCCTATTTGTCGCTGTTCTTGCTCAATGAATATCTAACTTTTTTTTTCTAAGCAGAGCATTTTGATTTTAGGAGAGAATCTGAATTCCCCATCCATGCTTTAGTCCAGTAATATGTATGGACACACAAGTCACACGTTTTAGCAAGTAAGTCAGGAATATGTGGATGAGGAATTCATTTGTCTCTAATATTTCGAGAAATGTTACTGTGCCCTAACCTCGGTTACATCACATCAACACAACAAGTAAGACACAGTGAAAACAACATTATGAAAGCATATACATGACTTGAATCTAGCTAATGGTAGTACAATGTAACAATATCACTTGTACATACATTACATAGTACATAGTTACAACACTGTTTGCTACCTTCTGAAGGCAGCAACATAGTTTGCTACATTTGTATCATAACGGAAAGGACTTCTAGATCTATGACAATACAAAAACGGTAGTTACAAAAATGGCAAGTTCTGGGCATCATAAATAGAATCTTACAAAAAGTCGCGAAACAGTTTTAGATCTTTTAGCAGTGAAATCTCCAATATGGTATACGAGAACACAAACCAAATTCAAATGCAACAAATCTTGCAGAAAGTCACAAGATTTTTGACAGATACAGGGTAACAAAAAGGTGACAGATACATTTTGCAACTTTCCAGGCAATTTTAAAGCCAAACTCACTATAACTTCTACCTCCATTGTGGCATAGTGATTACAATTATGCTCATATATTAAGGTCCTACGACTGATTTGAACTTGAAACAATGGCCTGCAGCTTGTACCAATAGCATAAAAATTGTGACATCATCTCTGTGTTTTTTTGCTTCAAAGTTCCCAAGTCCTTGGCCTGACAAAACTCCACATTCAAATACATGTACACTTAGTCTACCTTCCTGTACATTATCCTTACTCTATCTTGCCTATCTCTACAGTTTCACTCCTTAGCTGTACATTCAAGTAAAAACACTAAGACTTGCTACTATTAACATTATTCTACAGTTACATTACTTACACAATAATCATGGTGAATGTGGTTTCTCTGTCAGTGGACCATTTCAACGTCTTTCATTTTTTTCGCATCTGAGCAAAATTTTCTGTCTATTTTCAATGTACATAGTCAGATGATGAACAGATACAAAAAGACGGACACATGCAGAAACGACATAAAAGTTTGTTATAGTCTTTTGGTATACACTTTTCATTGCTATTTTTAATGGTCATACCAATTCAATTTGTTGGATCACGGGTTTTCAAAAAATAAAAAAAAATATGCTGAACTGGAAATACATCATGAAAACAAAAGCCCGAGGACCAGGTGTACATTTGTATGCCTTGGTGCACTCAGGTTTATGGAGTGGACATGGTCATATTCAAGTTTTCCTCCCTGCCCGTTGCATTACATTGATGTCCGCTTGCTATATTTTCATTCTAAAAAAAACATGAACCAACAAATTAAATTGGTGTGGCCTTACACAACGTTGCGTTGATAGGTTTTGGCTCACTTTTCAAACGAAACCTGCTGCTGCGACGCGTCGAACTTGACCGACGACAGATGCTGGTTGTTTCGGTCGAACTTCGCCCGGGGAGGCGCCGACTTGTCCCGCCGCATGCTCTGGTGTCGGGTCAACGGTCGTCGGGCGTGGTACGCTAGCGTGGTCTTGCTGGCGCGGATAATGTCGCACACGAAGGCCTTACAGTCCACACAGATGTCCATCATGGGAGCCTTGTCCAGGAAGGGCTGGCGGAGGATCTTGGGAGCAATGCTGGGAGAGGCGTTGGGAGTACTTGGTGCAGACCCAGTGCTGAATGAGGAGAGAGGAACACAACATTGAATCAAGACTTCAGCCACACCTATGTTTGTCTCACATTTAAGCTTTATACTCCCCAAGCAAACAGGTACATGTATATTAAGGTTCGCTTGAATTGCTTCCGTCAGTTTTAGGCATTTTTGTCAGGCTTTCTATTTTGTCCTGTTGTCCGTTCGGCCAAGATAGGAATAGAAAGCCAGACAAATTGTCAATTAGTAAAAAATACATTTAAAAAAGCCAGGGCCAAACCTCCGCTAAGAGAGTAAAACTTAAGACTGCAGAAAGGGTACACTAAAGTCATAAAGCACAGCTATGAGAAGCACTCACAGGCTGGGCTTAATGATCAGAAGTAATGTCATTCAGCTGCAAGATATCATACTTCAGTTTTTAGCCAAAAATATGTTCTTGTTATTTTTGCAAACTATGATCATGGCAGCTTCCAAAAACGGCTGAGGTGTTCACTGTGATGAAAATATACTTATGACTACTGAGTAGCTGTTGGCAGAAATCCAGAAGTATGATTTTTTAAAATCCAGAAGCATGATTTTCTGAACTTCACTAAACACAAGCATGTCTGTTACCACTTAAGTATTACCATCTGAGGGAAAACTATTGCACCCAGCTCAATGATGGCAACCATCACTTTGACCTTTCACCACTTAGAGTCTGTTGTTCATACTACTTAACCACAGTGACTACACAAAGATGCACTGCAAAAGCACCATTTGGCCAATACTTACCACCATTCCTATTACATTGCTGCAATGTTTCAGTTTACCATACCATATACATTTTGTACATACTTTATGTAGTGAAGCATTTCTTTGATAGCCTATTATTTATAGTAAGTACTTTAACCAGTTGCTTTCATTTTCTGACCTGAGCAAGCAGTTGATAAGCTAACTAATTATAAGCTATTGGACAGAATTATTAGCATACTACTTCTAGTGTACAAAGAGTTACCATTGGTTCAATCACCACTGTGCCATTTCTGGATGATTCTTCATAAAAAGAAAGGTCTCCTATGCAAATAGTTGATAGCCACCAAATACAATGTTTTTTTAATTTAAGAACCACTATTTGCATTTTCACCACTTTGCCAGCCTGAGGATTGCACAGTACCAAAAGGCAACAGTATATCACACCATGTACACCATACTTTGTTTGTGCCAGCTTGTAGCTACTGTACCGGTAGTACCTTTCTATACTGCCCTCCTCGACATGTAATTTTACACGTACATGTACCTCCCCTGTGGTATTGTTGTTTCTGTGTCAAGGAGAATCATCTCAATCACAATACAATAACAATTCCTTTTGTAACTGCAAGTTTCTTCCAATCACCTGCTAATTCTTTTTAACAAAAGAAAGAAAGGAAAGGAACATTTAAATTCCATTGTCAAGCTAATAGTTATTAGGAAAAATTGTAAGATATTGGAGAATCATTATTTGATGAGCTTGATCAATTTCATAATCACCACCTTGCTTTTTACACCATTTTTATAGACAAGCCACCCTGAAATTTGGCCATACCTTTCCACACAGTTCTCCTCTATATTGGTACTGTGGAGGTGTACATATTGTATGTCCTCAGTGTCAGTGCTGTGTGTGAGGAGAATTTGTCTGGAGTTATTTTTAGCTTGTAGAAATAGTGTTTGTAGATTAACTCAAGTGCCCAGAAAGCTAAAAACATTGAACGTGATGTAATTGTACTAAATTCTGCATTAATTTTGTATCTATTCATTTACAAAAATGTATTCAGCAGACACATTGTAGGTAATGGCTGACTTGCAAAAATACAAATAAAATACAAACCTACAATCATTATGATGGCAATAAATACATGTATCATAAAAGCGCTAGCTGTAGGACTAACTTATGTTTGACGTCTTTCTCTCATTTATTTCTTTAAGCATCACTTTGCCAGCAGACAATCACAACACTTCAAAGGCACATTCAGCAGCCAACACCACAAAACAGTGACTACATTTACTACAGCCACAACACAGCTGTTTTCTATCATAACACCTCCCTGCCTCCCTAACTGTACCTTTCAACACTGCTGTCCTGACCTGCCTCGCTGCTCAAGCTGTGTCGACAAGAAGATTTTGTTATGTGTTAATTTCCGACCATAGTTCTTATGTCAGATTTATCAGATGTGTCATTTTGAAGTAGTCCAACGAATGATTGCTTTCCATCACAATCAAATAGTTAAATTGTCATTAACTCAATCAAGTTGTAGAATGTTGTAAAATTTCATGTATCATTTTCCATAAGCATAAATTCAACACCAGGCAAGAATCATACCAATTTGGTTGGTGACCGTTGTAGGCTGAAACAGCTTGGTAGTTTTCTAATATTGATAACTTCAAGTACTACTTTTCATATACCGAAACTTGATTTAGCTTGAAATCTACTCATTCTCTTAATATGTTAAGTTTCAGTCACCTGTTGCATAGTTTTTTTGTCATTTTCAGGAACCAACGTAGCCTACAGTTTAAGCTAATGTGAAGGCTTACAATTTACCTTTTCTGTCAAAGACAACCAAATTTTGCACGATGTACCATGATTGTCTTAAAAATGTCCCAATTGGCTGTAACCTTTATAAACCTGACACACAACATGTGACAGTTACATGAACCCTTCAGTCTCCCGAGACCCCCTTGGAGCCTTAGAGACCCACCTGGAAACTTAGAGACCCCCCTGGAGCCTGAGACCCCCCTCAACTTTACCTGGTGTGTCCTCCTTCATGGTGTACATGAACCCTTCCGTCTCCCCGAGATACCCTGAAGTCTTAGAGACCCCCCTGGAGACTGTGAGACCCCCCTGGAGCCTTAGAGACCCCCTTGTAAGAGTGTCCTCCTTTAGCTGGTCCACAGCATTGGACACAGGTTGCACATGAACCCTTCAGTCTCCCTGAGACCCCCCTGGAGACATAGAGACCCCCCTGGAGCCTTACAGACCCCCCTGTAGTCAGGCTCAGGGTGTACATGAACCCTTCCCGAGACCCCCCTGGAGCCTGAGACCCCCCCTGCAGCCTTACCTGGTAAGGGTGTCCTACTTGAGCTGGTCCACAGCATTGGAGGGGCTAGAGTGGGGGGAGATGGTGCGGCTCAGGGTCTACATGAACCCTTCTCGAGACCCCCCTGGAGCCTTAGAGACTCCCCTATAGCCTTACCTGGTGTGTCCTCCTTTAGCTGGTCCGCATCATTGGATGGGCTGGAGTGGGGGGATGTGGTTGGGCTTAGGGTGTACATGAACCCTTCCCGACACCCCCCTGGAGCCTGTGAGACCCCCCTGGAGCCCGTGAGACCCCCCTGGAGCCTTACCTGGTGAGGGTGTCCTCCTTCAGCTGATCCACAGCATTGGAGGGGCTGGAGTGAGGGGAGGTTGTGGGGCTCAGGGTGTACACCGGGGTCCGCAAGAAGTGCTCCGTGGGGATTCTCATCTGGAAAAGAAAAATGTAAAACGTAAAAATAGTCCATGGCCTTTCTGAGGCCGTAGGGCAGTGGGGTTGTTATCCACATTATCTTGGGCAGAGCCCATCCCTCTCACCCTACTGCCTTTTACCTCCCTAACTGAAGTCAGGTACCCATTTTACACCACAAGAAGTGGGATTCTCTCTCACAAGTGGGAAGAAAAGGTCCCATTGAGCGGTGGACTGTTATCCACTGTTACTCAAGCAACTGGATATAATTTTGGAAACGGTCAGACGTTTCAAAAAGTATCCACTATCCTTCGTCAGCGACACTGAAGTGATCTGGAAGAAACTGGTCTTATAGACCC
The DNA here is from genome assembly GCF_000003815.2 of Branchiostoma floridae. Lineage (NCBI taxonomy): Eukaryota > Metazoa > Chordata > Leptocardii > Amphioxiformes > Branchiostomatidae > Branchiostoma > Branchiostoma floridae. The sequence goes on from NC_049984.1 coordinate 3,011,647, forward strand.
TAACTATGAACTTTTATAACCCTAACTATCTTATTACCTGGCTGTCTAATCTTCATCGACATGTTCTCCACTGTGCCTATATAGAGCACCTGTGCCAGTTTAGGAGAGCTGTTAAAATAAGTGATTACTACTGATCACAATCATTGGTTTAAAAGTGCTACTGCAAAACAGCGAACTCACCTTTCTACAGCAGTGGGAACAGACACACCTGGGAACAAACAGAAAAAGAGAAGACAATTAGAAAAAAGTTTTTAACTTTGCAAAAATGCAAAACAATAATATACTATATTTATTTATCAATAATTCATAATCAGGCACATACAAAATCGACATGTTCAACATGTTCCTCTGATTTCCAAATTTGTGTGGAAGCTTCAATCGTCTGCAGTTTTAAGGAGAAATTCTACCAACAAACCATACACACCTTTTACAGAACTTGCAGGTATATGACCAGTTGAAGATGGAAAATCTTTTAGATCTACAGGAGAAACAGATCTGCAAGACAAAAGAAAGTGAGAATAAGACATCTGTAATACTTTCTGGTGATTGTTGGATCTGCGTTCAAATCCCTAAATTGGCTCTTAAGTGGTAACTTAGGACGTGGCAACTCAGTTGCCCTTGTGATGTTCCAGAGACCAGCTTGGTCTGCAACTTCCAATGTTTCTGTAATTGCTTAAGATTTGACATTGACATGAATATTCATTTATTTGCACACTTTCAAAACAAACGTAAAGCAAAGAGAGAGAAGGTAGACTGTGGGTGAAGAAAAAAGCCACAGGTCTTACTATTGAAGAGTAATAAGAAGAAAGACAGGCAATGTTAGAAGTTAAATTGCAAGACAAGTTTGCCTGATCACACTTATATGCTGAGATGAGGAAATTTACTCTTCAACTTTGCTTGTCCTCGCATTGTCAAAACTGATCTTATTGGAAAACAGTTGACTTCAAAACGAGACATTTTTTTCCACTTTCAATTTCAGGTTTCAAGACAACTGTAAAAGCGCCCCCTACCTTTCCCTTCTTGAGCAGCAGGTAGATCTCCCTCCTGCCCTGTAGGTTCTCCAGCTCAGCTGACACCAGCACCTCCCGGATGTGCATCACTTCTTCGATGGTCAGGGACAGACACTGGACGGGGTTCTTCCAAGCCTCCTGTGGACACAACGTTGTCAATCATCAACCTACAAACTTTTACATCTATACCACACTAGCTCCGTATTGTAAAATTTAATGTAGAAATGTTTGTGTTGGTTTTAATAGTGAAGATGACACAGCATGGGGCTCTTCCATGCCTTTTGTGGACACAACAATTTCAATCATCAGCCTATAAACTTCCACCTCTATACCACACTGGCTCTACACTGTAAAATTTAATGTAGAAATGTTTGTGGTGGTTTTAATAGCAACTCTCAGTGACACAGCATGGAGCTCTTCTAAGCCTTCTGTGGACACAACATTGTCAATCACCAACCTACTAAACTTCTACCTCTATACCACACTGGCTCTATACTGCAAAAGCAGAACTGTTTGTGGTGGCTTTAAACATCATGGTTTTCACAGGGTTCTTCCAAGCCTCCTGTGGACACATTATGGTCAACTATACATGTAGTAAATCATTTCTAGTAATCTGCAGAACTTTTCCAAGCTTTTCACAAATCGTTACCAACCGAAAAAGACAACATTCTTGCTTAAGTTGACCAACCCGTTTAACATTATCTATGAAAGTAGTGGTAGTACAATCATGTAGTAGAGGTGTTATGAAAAGGTAGGACAATTCATTTCCCACTGCATATGGAAAAGATGTCAAAGCATTGAGATAGTAGTTCAAGTAGCAATAGATTTAAAACTCTGTGGAAATAGGTGTAGCATCATTATTCTGGATTCCACAGCAGTATGGGGTAGGAAGTACAGTCTGCCATCTCTGATTGCCTTATTCTCATTGATACAGAAAAAATCAGTCACATCTGCAACTACAGGACTCACCACTATTCATTATCTATGCCTTGTTCCCTTTTCCCTCACTGACCTTTTGTGCCCTTTCTAATACACCCAAGTAATGAAATACTGGAATAATTATCAGTCCCAAATGTCAAAGGTACTCAGCACTACTCTGTTTTTTTGAGCAGAAAACCTCTCACATCGACTCATCTCATCTATATATCCAATTATAGTACATTATTTGTCATGACCGTTTTTTCCACCACAGAAGATCTCACAGTTTCCTCTCCATCCTTCTTGCTTTTCTGTTATCTTGATGTTTCACTTAGTGGCAATGTTTGTCCATAAATATTATCCTCCCATCTTTTCCATTTTCTCTTTCTTCCTCCTTGTCGGTTCCCTTCATGATAGTTTTTGCTGATCCCAATAACCGTAACACATGGCCAATTAAAAAAAAAAGCTGTCAAACCCAAGACTTCCTTGTTCAGTTTTCGTTTCATTGTGGTTATCTTTTCCAGGTATGTGTTGAACAGTGTTGGAAAGAGCAGAATGCCTTGTGATAGACTCCTTTGGATGTTCTGAACCAATCACCAGACTATGTTACCAGTAAACCACTAAGCAATAAAACTAGTACCTACCTCCATGGAAGGCTTTTTTCTGTGCTGGTTAAACTTTCACATTTCAAAACCTTTTCTGACATATAGAGCCATCTACTACAGTAACTGCAAATGCAGAAACTTTCGTGGTGAAATAAAAATGCGGCAAACACTCCATGTTCCTGCTACCACAAAATTACATCCCCGCGAACTTGCACTTGCAGTATTGGAGGAGCTCTATATAGTCTTATACGTCAAATCAAAAACGTCTCACTTTGGGATAATTGTCTGGTATCTTTATCATCCATTAACATATTTAATAGCAAGTCTCAGCAGTGCGACAGTGCAGAATAGATTCATCCACAGACAAGTACAGACGTCATCACATGACAAGCTAGCTGCCATGAAAGCACTGCTGTTGCAGATGTGGGGAAAAGTGGCTTGCAGCATAGAAAGCCTGCCAGCAGATCCTACCAAATATTTACCGCATAATTCCCTCTCCCTTCTTGAATGCTCCATCTACCTTAAACACCCAGTTTGCAAGTGGTATCACCCAAAGTGTGCTAACATTCTCCCGAGAGAAGACTCTTCCACTTCCAAAACAGGGGTGCTAAGATGAGAGAGAGCAGCTCAAAGGGAAGGAAGCCTCAAACACAATAGACCAATCCCACAGTCCTGGACTATCTCAAAAAAAAAAAATGCATAACAAGAACACAGAACTGCACAAATTTCTTGAACAGTCAAACCTGTTCTACTGACCACCTCTACATATGGACCACCTGGTGAGGTCTAAGTGACCACTTTTTGGTGGTCCTCTTGATAATTTTCTCCATTAACTCAAGCAAGAACCCTGTCTATGAGTGACAGAAACCAGATTCTATCCATCCCCCAGGTGGTCTTCTTATAATAGGCAGATTTGACTGTACATGCAGCCAATTTCTTATTGTGATTACTTTACCGTTTTGGACAGAGGGGATCGGTCTACTATGCGACGTGCTGCAAATACAGTAGAAGCAGTTGCATCAAGTTACGACTGCTGGGAGCTTAGCAAGCCAAAGCTCGAGGGTTGAATGCAGTCATAGGCAAGGACGCTGCAAAGGAAGTGTTCATTTTCCAGCTACCTTTTCCTTGTTAAACGTAAGGGGGTTAGTAATAAAGATTCAAGGATTACCAGCTCCTGACATTTCCATAGTACATTATGGTTTGTGCTGCCACCAAGTTTTCCTGTCCTTCAACAGAAAATAAACACTCCCCTGAGGTAGAGGACTGGTACCAGTGGACTTTTCCATATCAAACTAAACGAAACTTAAGTTTCTTAATGAGAATGCTAGCAGCCTAAAATGATAAATGATGCATTTTGCATTCTTTCCTTTTTCTGGTATTTTTTGTCATACACAATCCTTGTGGACACAATTAATGATGAAAGTTCATAAATGACTACATAGTTACTGAAGTTCTAGGATAGCTGTACATTATCATAAAGTACAAAAATATATTAAATTTCCATACAATCACCAACAGTTACCCACTTTTTCAGGAGACGTCTTTTCCAATCATTTATGCGCAGGACAAATTCTAAAAACCTAAGCCATTTTTTGCAATGATTCTCCCACGTCTTCATGTGACTGACTACTTTCATATGACTTACCACAATTTATCATTTTCAGGCTCAAAAACTTTAAAGCTCTTTCTTGTTATGATTTAGGGTCTGACCATTTTCTAAACTTACCCAGTTGCTTGAGTAACTTTTGAGTTTCTCCTGCTACCTGTCAGTTACTTTAAAAACGTCCAACAAGCACAAAAAAAGCCTTTTCGTTTTTCGATAAGACTGAAAATATTTGATATGGAAAGTCCCCTGAGCAGGTCCTCTGCGGTGGCAGCAAAGTCGGACAACAAAACCAGTTCCTACATGTTTCGCCTCCTCTGGGTCTATGTACCGGTAGTACGGCCCACCCACCATGCCACTAAACCTCACCCTGTGGCTCTGCGTTGCGATCTCCTGCGTCGGAGTCTCCGACCCGAGGCTGTTCCGGCGAGGCCTCTGCTGCGTGCTGGGATCCAACATCAGGTCTGTCACTGTGGAAAACGGAGAGAGCAATCCCATGGAGCCAAGCTGCTCGACTACATGGAACTCTGACGACGGGTGCGGGGGGAAACGAAAAGTGGGAAAAACAACGTAAGTCCAACTGATAACACAAAAAACGAAAACGTTTAGGGCCACGCCAGTTGAATTCATTGGTTCTCGGATTTTTAGAAATAAGAATGTAGCAATGGTTTCCAGTCATTTTACCCTGATTTCTGACAGACATTGAAACGTTGGAAGTAAGTACTCCCTGGTTGTGCCTAAAGAACCTTACTATATGAAGAATGTAGCAAGCGGACATAATATAGGCATAGGGCAGCAAGGAAAACTAGGATGTGACTGTACTCACTACATAAAACTGAGTGCTGCATAAACCTGGTCCTCTGGCTTTGTTTTTATAATATTTTCCAGTAGAGTATTTCTTATCTATTTGTAAAAAATCCGAGAACCAACAAATTAAATTGGTATGGCCTTACCGAAACATAAATGTCTTACCTTCGTCGACCGTCTGCCCCGGTAGAACTGGAGAGTCAAACCACCATAAAACAACGTCAACAAACAAATAACAGAAACAGAACAACAGGAATTCATACTGAACACTTAGGTAAAATTCAAAGACGATGAATCAGAAGTAAGATCGAAGTAAATTGTTTGCTTCTAATTTGAAGTTTTACAAACACAATAGATTAAAAAAATCAACATCAACTGAGCCATGCAGAGAAAACTAAACTAAGGCAAACCGATTTAATCATTCCAGGCAAGCTAACAATCACATTACAGAAGGCATGAGCCGTGCACAATCAGTGATCTAATACGATGCGGCCCAACAGTTCATTCACAAATGCCATGGCCCATCGAACAATGACCTCATTGTTGTGCGCCTAACCCTACATGATATAGTCAATGGTTAACGTACGCACCCAATTTGCACTGTATATTAGTCAACGTCACTCTATTAGTATGGTCAGGAGATAATGAGAAAGCAACGTTAGGGCTTTCTAGGCCTGAACCTACTAACAGGGCTGCCATATTGCTTTAGCCTGACTGATATGTCGCCGGCACGGAATGAGTGGTTTATGGCTCGAGCGAAATTGGATGTAATCCAGGAAAATTGCAGGGAATGTGTAGTTGTAGATTGAATGAGCTATGGCAGACCTGGTAACGGTCATTAGGGCTTGGGTAGTACTCATCTACTGAGCAGCTTGCACAGGGAAAGCAACTACCCGGTAAAGATAGCTACGAAATCAGAGAACGATTCTTTAAAAAAAGCAAAAATCTTTAAAGACACATTGAGGTAAAAACATGAAGAGCAAAGCATGAACTGATCAAGGGAAAAATAAATTTGAGTAAATCAGAAAAAAAGTGCAGAGCAAGGCCACGCCAATTGATTTCCTTGGTTCTCAGATTTTTAGAAATTTAATAAGAATGTAGCAAGCGGTCATAATAAAAGCATAGGGCAGGGAGGAAAACAATATGACTGTATTGTGACTGCATAAAACGGAGTGCACCAAGGCATAAATCTGGTCCTCTGGCTTTGTTCTTTAACCATGATGTTTTCCAGTTGAGCATATTTTTTTTCATTTTTTCAAAAATCCGAGAACCAACAAACTAAATTGGTGTGGCCTGAGGGAAAAAAACCTAGTGCTTCTTCATCAAAAGGTAGATCGGGGTAGGCGTAGGAGGGGGCAGTGGCCTGCGTTTGTGCGTCGCGGATAGTACCCAAGCCCTTAACGGCCGCGAGCAGCCTGGAAAGCCCCCGTCCTGCACCTGGGAAGAGGTAGGCGCAGATCTGCTCGAGCGTTTGGAACCCTGCATCGAGAAGCGACACCACCCAGTCAGAGAGCGAGGCCCGTAACCAATCCCACACGCCCGCGGAGCGCGTGTACCGCACCACCGAGTCTACGGGCACGGGGAGGCCGGGGTCAAAGTCACCGAAATCGGGCTCTAGCGGGGTAGATGAGTGAGAAAATGAACATAATGTACACCATGATACTGCTGCCCAGTGTTCTAGCCAGCCTGAAATTTCTGAATGTAAGTTCATTTGTGATGGTAGTCAACATCATGTTACAACTTTAAGACTTTATATCCATGCACAAAATAACTTAGGTTTTGTGACTTTCGTAACTTACTTATTAGTAATAGAGTAATAGGTTTTAGGTCTTTTCAACTTGAGAGGGATTAAAGGACTGATCAAAAGCTTGTTGGTAAGCGCTTTATTTTGTGCACAGATATAAAGTTTTTAAGTTGTTACATAAAGCCTGAAATTTTTTTTCCATACCCTGCATTTTAATTGGAAATTCTGTTGAAGGTGCGACGATCCTAGGACATGCTCCCGAAAAAATTTTGAAATCTAGACCCTCTGAAACGCAATTTCTTCTATTTTGAGGGGCAAATATTGCTGGTAGACCCAGCTTGGTTCATTTTATATCTTTACAATGCATGCCAATTTTTTTGTCCATCATAGAGGACGGAATGGGCAAAATGTTTGAATGTCCGTCCACAGTGTCAAAATTCCGTCAAAGGACGAAAGGACGGATGCTGGCTAGAACCCTGATGCCACCTAAGCAGAAAATAAACTGGATCATGCAAAAAGAGTGATTATCATAGTTTCCTTATTTCCCAATCACCAAACCTCTACGTAAATCTCGAAAACTGAGTTAATTTTCGAAGAAGTAAATGTTAAAATCGCCCATCACCAACACCAGTACAGTTTTCAGTTAATATCAGTGTTCAATAATGGTATGAGTTTCACTCTTTGCTTACTGAAACAAAAGCACACAAACAACAAAACAACACATTATGGAATGAAAGAAGTGAAAAAGGTTCTCGGGGAAGGTAGCATAAACATCACAAACACTGAACTTTAGACTAACTCTAACAGTTTTTCTATCAGTTTTAGCTGAGCATCGTAGTACTGGCCGGAATACTTCCTTTTGTTCAGTTACAGCATGATGGGTTTGAAATGTTCCCACTCTGTTGTGGCTATAGCTAGAACTAGAATCATGGACCATCCCAAGGCTTGTAACTGTGGCAAGGATGCGTCTTCATGATCATTATGATGTTGTAAGTAAGCGGACAACAAGTTTGACATTATGATACAATCTTTCGTGGTGTCTGGTGTGCATGCAGAGATTCAGTTCATGAAATGTTTATCATGAATGTAAAGGGGATAGCTCACTGAAGCTGTGGTACGTTGGTGGCACGTACAATTTTACAGAACGCTCAACAAATTTCATCGATAAAAAACAAATCTTTTATATATATTGGGCTTTGTGTGTTTTGTTGTCTTCTTAATCATATTTGTACCTTTTGCATGATATTTCCATTATGAAGTCAAGGTTGACACAAATTTGGGGTATGAAACTTGCTGTTCAACCAGCATTCCTCAACGCCACTGACGAAAGGTAGTGGATACCATCTGAACCATCACGCCGTGTCCAAAATCGTATCCCGTTGCTTGAGTAACAGTTACTGCTTTTGGTGTATTTTATTACCTGGATGTCCAACCTTCAAAGATGTAACACAAATTCAAATCAGAATGCAGTGACGCCCCCAACGTACCACAGTCCAGTTAGATACCCCCTCAAGTGAGACTATGAGGTACAGTGAGACAGGTAGAGAGAGTGATGAAGGAAAGGTGGTCTATAGATGCTGAATCAGAAGTTCATCTCACCTTTTCTTCTTTTGGGGTTAACATCGTCGTACCCGGAGAAATCTTCGTTTTCTTTCTCAGAGTCTGTTTCCTCCTATAGAGGCAAGGCAGAAGAACATGCGTGAGTTTATGTACATTCGATATATCATCATGATCATCGGCATTTGCTCGTGGCCTAGTACTGAAGTTCTTGTCAGGCCAGCCTCAGTTGCTGCAAGTGGGTTACGATGTCTCATGTGACTACCCAAGCCCAGTCTGGAACACTTCGATATATATGTACAGCACATTTCATAAGCAAAACATGACCCAATGTTGTTCAGAAAAGAACAGCTACAAAAACATATTATCTCTAGGCAGATTTACCAATGGCATAAGATAGTATCAAAGCTGGCTAAGGAATACAGCTGGTCAAAGGGAGTCATCAGCCACTCCGGTAGCAAAACACACTCCTAGGCCAGCTTCACTCCTCTGGCAGCTTTTGAGACTATCTTATGCTTCCGTAGGATCTGCTTGGAGATTAACAAAAAATGCCATCAGTTAAGGGGAAAGACTAACCACCTAGAACCCAATAACGAAAACTGCTCGCCAACCAACATTTTTATGGAAACTGTTTCAACCTACCTCTGAATCCCAGTTGAATTTGAAATCTGGGGCTTTCAAGATTTTCTTCTTCGGCGTGGGCGACCCGTCGTTTTCGTCACCCTCTTCTGCCTCCTCTTCTTCTTGTTCTAACGCAGTTTTTACCCGCACGATGTCGACTGTGATGGGAGGGAAGACACGTGTTAAGTTTTTATTACAAAATAGTCACAGCAATAGTTTGTCATGCAGTTTGTCAAGCTTGAAGTCACAATTCAGCCCTGGTAGTCAGAGAGAGTAGTCAGCTTACCCAATAACAAATAAGAATCATCCAGTCACATGCAAAACCAAAAATTCACTGTTACATATTGCATGCTCTAGAGCAGTTTTCACCCGCACAATGTCAACTGCGATGGAAAGGAAGACACGTGTTAGGTTTGTCCAACAAAATAGTCACAGTAATAGTTTGTCATGCAGTTTGTAAAGCTTGAACTCCTCACAATTCAGCTCCTGGCTGTCAAAGAGAGAAGTTGGCCCAACCAATAAGAAGTAACAATTATATATATAACTGTTACAGTTCCAGTCACGTGCAAAACCAAAAATTTACCGTGTTACATGCACGCAGTGCCAACATGCCTACAGTGAACTATCGGTATAAACAGAAGAAAGCTTTTAGAGTTTGAGTGGGATCACCAGGTTGAAAGGAACACGCTATACATGCCAGGCTTCAGCTGTGCATGACACAGAACATTTAGCATTTTCAGCTTTAGCAGGTTCAAAGTGAAAGTCTAAACCCCATCATTTTGCAATATGCAGAGTACACAGATTAGAAGCATAAGGCCCAGCACATCCTGTATGCCTTGGTACATTCGGTTAATCTCCAAGCAGATCCTACAGTAGCATAAGATAGTATCAGAAGCTGGCAGAGGAGTGAAGCCGGCTTATATTTTGCTCCTCTACATGGCAAATGTACACCTTTTGGGTGACTACACTCCTTGCCCAGTTTGGTACTATCTTATGCCATTGTAGGATCTGCTTGGAGATTAACATTTGGTATGAGAGAAACCAGGCTTACCATGTAGAGGGTGACGATGGTTTGGTAAACAAAACCGGTGAAGAGGACGTAGAAGGGTTTACAGAGTGAACACACAACAGAAGATACAAGAATGAAATGAATTACAAAATGAAAACAAACCAATGTAAAAATGTTTCAATTGACAAAAAACACTTCTACAAATGAACTACAAATAGCAGTACAATATCAAATTCAGACATGAAAAAAAAAGAAATTGTATATTCCGCAGTACATAAGAGATTGGCCTGAGCTCTTCTATTTTGTAGCACGGTTGCCATCCAAAAAGTAATTGCTGGCTCAATCTAACCAATCCTCTTGGTTAGCAAATGAAAAGATTCAGCCAGCATAATAGTATGAAGGATGATACCCAGGCTAGCTATATCTGATATATTGAAAAAAAAACAAATTATTTGAAAAGCCTGAATAACCCTGAGGAGATGGTATGCAACCTTTAGAACTAGCCCATTCAGTGCTTGCTTTGGGCTCGTTCACACTTGTACGTAAATTAATGTCCATATGAGTTATCTATAAATGTATTGTCAATTTTGGTATAGGTAAGTATCTATATATATATATATTAAGCATCTACTTTCTTTAATACCTCAGCCACCGAAGTTGAAAAAAATTTCTGAAATATTTGTCTTTGCATACCCAGTCCAAGCAGAGGTTTTATGCATGGCTCTGGCTGTTAACCTCAACCCTTTGAACCCTTTTATCACCAAGCATGGACTTGTCACCATTCCCGTGACCATTGCCACCATATATGGCTATAATATCCAGGTGAAAAACTCACCATTTGAAAAGAAAACCTGAATCTCGGGGAACGGAAGCTTTAATCCTGGTCAAGGAGAATATATGCTTTAATTTATTCTGTGATATTCGTTTTTATATTCCGACTGGAACAATAAACAATCTACAAATGAGGACTGTTTTCGACTTCATTTTGATGATTTCCTTTCCTGATCTTAATTTTTATACCTGCCCACAACCAAATAAAAAATGACTCAATGCTCTGTATATTATACTTAAAAGACATTAATATAATTATTGTAGTATCTACGTTTTGTGCCTGTACCCAGTTGGTTTGTTAAGAATGCCTGGCTGTACATGTCTTTACTAGGGCCCAACCCCCCAGAAATTTGCTTGTTGGGACCAACAAAAATTTCCGTCCTAAAAATCTGAAATTCACTACATAAAATTGATGAAAACGTGTCTTCATAAATGTCAGATTTACAAGGAGAATTAGCAACAAGGGCTCCCAAACAATGAGAGAGACAGAAAAAAGTCCTTGTCTTTACACAGACAAATGAAAATTAGACCAAATCAATCAAATGTTGTATACTGACTTGTCTGACTCTTGACCAGCTGGTTCCTTCTGCTGACAGGCTTGAGCTTCGGCAGTTCCTTGATCTCATCCATGATGCGTTCGTGGAGCGTCTTTTCTTCGGGCGGCGCGGGCTTCAGCTGGCGGTTCTTAGCCTAGAAAAACAACACAACCAATTCAACTACAGTTATAGACTGACAGAAATTATCTTGCTTGGTGTCAGTGATGAAAAGTAGTGAATGCTACATGTACCTAAAATGGCCTGCAGGAAGTCTAAGCTTCAACACAATCAGGAATATTAACAACGTTACTTACTGACTGTATCTTGCTCGTAATGTCACTGATGAAAAGTAATGGATGCTACCTGAAATGTCTGACCTTTTCCCAAATCTATCCAGGTACTCGGGTAACTACAGCTGTTGGTTCTTTTAACCTTCTAGTAGGAAATCAACACATCTTGCTTGGCATCACTGACACTGACAAAAAGCAATGGATGCTATTTGAAAGGTCTGACAATTTCCAAAATCTACCAAGCTGCTTATTGTAAATAATCTTGCATGTCTTACCAGTATATGTAGTACCTGGATGTTCCAGCTTCAACACAACCAGGAAGAAAAGTACTTGATGCTACCTGAAAGTTCTGACCACTACCAAAATCTCTATCCAGTTGCTTAAGTAATCTTGCATAAAATTATCTTATTACCTGGATGTAAAAGCTTATACATGGACACGACCAGGAAAACTCTTGATAAACCTTCCACTGTAGGAGCTAGGCTGGTAGTGGGGGTGAAAATGTTCTGCAGTTGGGAATCTGACACTGTAATTTGATGTTGTGTACAGAGGGACGGACCAGAAGTGATCATACTATGGTCATGTAACTAAGCTGTCATTTCTTACTACTCCCTGCCTGGCTGAGTGTTATAGTATGTTGTCTGATTTGATGTTTGTTTGCTGTATAAAAGAATACCAATATTATAACATATCTTGAAAATTAGTAAAAATTAGACATGTACATGTACATTTGTTGTATGACATTGTTTGGGTTTTGGATCAACCCTGCATGTTACTTTAAGAGTCCCATACACAGTTGACTGTTGCCATTTCTGGAGCTACAGTTTGCTCTTGTAGTGTGCACGTTAAGTTGACTGGGCTAGCCCATTAGCAAGAGAAATTGGAGGCCACGGGTTTCCTGAACAATTTAGTTACTAGCTAGAGTTAAGTGTTGTACATTGTAATATGAATAGGCCTTCTAAATCCTCAGCTGCAATTCATAGTTGTGTTGTCATAAATATGTTGCTGTATAATGCTAGATCACCTTTATTCACAGGAGTAACCTATATCCGTTGTACGGTGGCTTCTGATCACAAAATTTTCCACTCATTGTACTAATGAAACCACCGTTGGTCGACTTAATATTATCCAGAAATACCATGTTTTTATCAACAACAGTTATAAAGGATACCCTGAGAATTAAGATGAACTAGCATTACTGTATACTGATTTGACTGTCTGCGCATCTGACTGAGTGTGTCTTTCTGGTGTGAAGAGGGTGAAGTCTGCCATTTCTGTTTGCCTTGTTCCTGGGCGTATAAGGTCAATGTGTACCTACAGATGCCAGTATTGGCCTTTTGCATGTCACTAACTAACTCTATAATGGCCTTCACAACAAAACACAAACCATTCTTGTTTGCTTTAAGCACTAAACTACAAGGTTTTACACAGGATTTTGAAGTCTGCACTAATCATCAGTTACTTTTCACACTTGCCTAACACTCAGTAACAGGGGCATACATAAAGAAAACAGAAGAGAATTTGCACCCCATACACCACTCATTGCTTTGGTATTGATGACAGGAGCTGGAGATTTGAGAGACCCTAGCAAATAAGTGATGCGTGGGGACATGTGCAATAACCAAGTATGGAATGTAACATACTGGTATGCTTATAACACTAACACTTTTAAGTGTTTAAAAACACTTAATGGTGACAACAAGAAAAATCACCAACTTTACACAAAACATACAGGATATCGAAAGCAGTGTCCTTGGAGCAAAGAAAAGAAAAGAAATCTGATAGGACACATACACGTACATGATTGTATTAACTTATAGGACCTAGGGTATTGTTATAAGAATGATTCTTTGTGATACTGTCCAATAGGGAGAAACATTGTCAGTGTTAGATGTCTTGTAGGACGTTTCTGAATTTTGTGAGTTTTCTTCCAGATGGTTGTAAGTTCACAAACATAAGACAGACAGAAGATGTTATTACAAGAAGGACGCAGAGTCTTAAAGGTGTGTACCTCAAGGTATCTCCAGACGTGTGCCTGAGCGTGTCAGAGAGACAACAGAAAGACAGAAGTAAGATTTCCGGAATTCAAAGATTTGAAAAGTTAGAGCTTTAATTTTGCAGGTGACGTTGTTTAAGCCAAGCCAGCGTGTTTTTTTTTTAAACTGGCAAGCGGTGGACGGAAGGAAAAATGTCTGCGAAGTAAAACTAAATAAGGATGGCTGACTTTGGATTGAGGTTTCAGTAAGCAGAATTTGTAAAAGCTTGTGGCTTGAACTTGGAGTGGTGCTTGTGCTTGTTTTTATGCAAAATATGTATAAGTAACAACGTAATAATGTATTAGTCAACTGATTAATGCTGCTTGAATTTGATTGTGCAATTAGCTGAGTATATAGCCACGTCATGTTAATAAGCATTGCAAATTGCTTGGGCAAGATAGGAGAATAAAAGCACTGCTATATAGCTGACTGTTCTTTAGTTAAGTGTTTGGCTGTGGCATTAGCTTGTAAGTATAAAGAGCTGCATTAGCATTTTGCTTTGGCCATAGAAGTGAATAGAAGCACAGCTAGCTTTTTTTTCTAGAGTTCCAGTATTAAGTGTTTTGTGTTATATGTAGTGTTAGGTTCGGTTCCATGTATGCGTTAGCTAAATTCACTGTCAGTGATACCTCTAACATGTACTCTAGCTGGCATGTTTTGCATTTATCAGTAATGATTTTATTGGCGGCATGTTGCAGTTAGCAGAGGGCATGGAGTCCTTGGACATAACAAGAAAACTTTGCATCTGCTATTATAATAATGCAGGGCTCGAATTAACCACTTGCCCACCCCTGTCGCGCAAGTAGTTTTCTCTGTGCGCAAGTTGTTCAGAAAGTCAGGTTGCGCACGGCGCAACTTGATTTTTTGGGTAAACAAAACGATCCTTAAGTTACAGGCCCTTTACTAAAAAGATATCAGAAAATGTACACCCTGTTTTGGGGATGAACGCCTTTGGTAAGCCCTAATTTTCCGCCAGAAACTTCGCTCAAAGTTAAAAATTTGCGGATTTAGGCCGCTATAGAGCCGCCATTTTAAATCTGCCTTCAAATCTTGCTATACAGGGGAGGGGTGCACGGTCGGCACTGTTCAACGGAAGTCGCGATTTTTTCACGGTTCTTTGAGATATTATTTTTGCTGCAGTCTTTATTTTCAAAAGATTGATAAATGGATGTTGTTTATTGAGAAAAGTGCGCTAATTTGCCCTACATCTTTTTTTGCTTTATTTCTTTAACTGAAATGAACTGTTTTTACAGATAATTGATATGTAGCTAATTTGGAGAAAGTAACAACTTCGAAGTGGCGCAACCTGAAATGCTGATGGCGCAAGTTGGCTTTTGATTCAGGTTGCCGCCTGCGCAACCTGGCTAAAAAAAGTATTTCGAGGCCTGTAATGTATGACAGTCACTATAAAAATCATATAATTGAATAGAATAACATCTATACAGCTAATATGTCATTGATATGCATACCTTATACAATTCATTTATATAATACATATCAGTTCTGTAGTTGATGCTCACCATACCATAACCATCAGCACCTTCAACTTATGAAATCCCATATTTGAACAAAGCATCAATTTACAGTCAATTTGTATTCAAAGCAAATTAATAATAATCATGATATTTTGCTAAAAAAATATATGACATACATCATACATAATAAGGTATTCAATAAATCACTTACAGTGTTATATAATCAAAATGTCTTAATCATTCTTTCATCACAAATGCAGCCATTCCTTCACATCAAGTTCAAAGTTGCCATCTACAAATTAGTATACTTGTAAGAGACCATTAGTCTAAGATGTCAAACAAGCAAAATTCGATACATACTGCAGAAAGCGGCGGGCGCGATCGGATAAATTCTAGGATGACATCGTGAGCATTCTTCTGTAGCTTTTCCATGACCTGGGGCGGCTCACCATCAACCTGGGGGTCATAGGTCAGAGGTCAGGTGGCAACATGCAAAGGTCACAGTCCACAGACACCCTCTGATCTTTCTTTCCCCACCCACTTCTCATTCCAATGACAAACCTTTCATGCCAAGTTCCACCCAACTTTTCCACACACCAAGTCCACACCGTTTTGTAACGCACTTCACCGCACAAACCATATTACGACTATGTTAAACCCCAGGTTGTCGTGCAACAACAAGCACATTGCCGCAGTAAAATTATGCCATTCTGTAAGTAAGTATGTGAGGATACGTGTGAGACAAGGTGCGATGGTTAGAGAACTCTGCGGCGCGTCATTTGCCATGCCTGCAAAACACATGTTAGCCTTGCCGCTGGCTCGCTTGCTCGTAAACCACACCAATTTAATTTCATATTCCCAGATTTTAGAGAAATATGCTCAGGACGAAAACATGGCCTGGAGACCAAATTTATGTTCAGTTTTATGAAAGAATTCATTAATATTCCAGTTTTCCTTCCTGCTCTCTGCTTTTACTTGGTATTCTAGTGACGCTGAAGAAGAGTGATGGATGTCACTCGAAACCTCCGTAAGTACAACTCCGTTTTTATCCAGTTGTAGGGATTGAATTTCATTAAATTTTGAACTTTGCTTGGTATTCTAGTGATGTCAAAGATGAGTGATGGATGTCACTCAAAACCTCCGAAAGTACAACTTCATTTTTATCTACCTGTTGTCGAGATTGAATTGTATTTGAACTTTGCTTGGTGTCTTTTCTTGCTAAAAAGTCCGAGAACTAAGGAAATAAAATTGGTGTGGTCTCCTTTTGACTGACAGAAGGGCAAGCATTTCTCCCACCTGCTCCAAACTTCACTCACCCATTGATTCACCTCCTCCGGCTGGAAAACAATAGGAAATAAAAGAGTTCTGACTACGAAGTGGACTAAAAGGGTTAACAGAAAGTCCTGCCACACCATAAAATGCCTCCCAAATCGTGAAAGTTGTCTGCACTACTGGAGGATTAAACATAGTTGACACAACTCTTTACTTAACTCGGAACAAACAATTTGGATAGGCTGCTCATTTTTTGAGTCAGCATTATTCTTTGATCTGAAAAGTTTTGCAAAAATTGTCAAAGTAACATGTAAGGAAAGAAATTAATATCTAACCTTCCCAAACTTCGTACGAATATCGTTGAAGAGGTTCATCAGTCAGGTATGTTTAAGTTACTATCAATTTTCTTCGAACAATGACTGTTTATTAAAGGTACAAAATGTAGAGAACGTACATCCAAATGTACTGACAGACAACGAAAATTTGGAGGTACGTTCTCTACTTTTAATAAACAGTCATTGTTTGAAGAAAATTGATAGTAATATCTAACTTTTTTTTTTTTCCGAGGAAAATGAAGATTAAAACTTAACGTGAAAATGATAAGGTATCAATCCAGTTTTGCTGTTATTTTTGGTCAGGAGCAGACAGTTAAAAATAAATACTAGTTGAAGTAACCAAAATGACACCAGTACAGGAGAATTTGCAACCTTATATCATTGATTCAGACCCAAGTGATTTGCATCCATTCAAGTAGTCTGTAGCCTTTTTCATGACTATAATACCCACCACTAAGTGCAAAAAATAGCTGAAAGGGATAAAATCTTAGTATACAGTGGGGAAAATTTTGCTGCAGAAAAGCTTTGAAAGCTTCAAAAGTTTAAATCCTATGACTATGGACACAAGTATGCATAAAACATGCTAGATGGATGGAAGGCAGGGTCCAAAGCATGCCATATGAGAATGGACTAGGAAGGTGAGAAAAGACAAATAAATTTGCTCCAACATTTTCACACAACCCTTCCTCCATTCTTCTTGATCAACCCTTCATCCATCCTCATTTCAACCTCCATGTAAATACAGTCAAACCTGCCCAGAAGACCACTTTGGGGACCTAAAAACTGGTCTACCTGAACAGGTGGTAACTATAAACAGGATTCTTAAAATTCTTGTATCAATGTGAAAAGGGACATTGGCCATATGGTCTTTATGTAGAAGCAGGTTTGAATGTACTAACTGTACATCAATGACCAGGTGCTCTTTATGTAGAGGTGGCCACATACATCTGTACAGGTTTGACTGTAAATCAACAGCTATGTGGTCCTTATAAAGAGGTGGGCACTAGCTAGCACAACTTTGACTGTATATCAAAAGACTTCTGGTCTAACAGGTTTAACTGTATTGTTAAACCAATGACCCTATACCTTTTAGCAAGGCACTCGAACCTCAGGCATCGCCAAAAACAGAAGCATGATTATCATGACTTTTCTGAGCACGTATCCTCTTGACCTGATGTCAAGGTGGGCACTTGTACAGGTTTGACAGTAAAGCTCATCAATAATACTATACGAAAGGTATCCGCCACTGTGTGGTCACAAAAAAGAGAAATATGATGTTTACCATGACTTTTCTAAGCACGTATCTTCTGGACCTGATGTCGTCCATGAGAATCTCGTATGGTGTGAGCTCCCACTCCATGGGTCCCGTGTTGTGCTCCACCACCACTTTCTTCAGGTGCACGCCGGAGCGAAGGTCTTTCATCACCTGCATCCATAACCGCGCCTGGAGATAGTCGGACAAACATTTTAAATGTTTAACATGTCCCTAAAGGTTAGACATCCAGCTAGTACGCTGGATCATATATTATAGTAACGGTAAGATATCTTAGGTAGAATCCACCACCACTTTCTTCAGGTGCACACCCGAGCGAAGGTCTTTCATCCATAACCACACCTGGAGAAATATTGTTTTAAACAAAAAAGGTTAGACATCCAGCCAGGGCTTTAGCCAGCTTGAAATTTTTTTCCGTCAGCCAATTACAATCGTCGCGAAAACCACGAAAATTAATTAGAAGGACTGAACTGAGACCTTGAAAAACGGGTTTTAATGAGATTATCGTATGCGAAAGGGCACTGACACACATTGTCAACAATCATAAGAATAGCAAAACAAACAGTGTGTGGATTTTACGGCCGTGGACAGCGTCCCCAAGCCGCCTGTATAGCTTCCACCAAGGAGCTTTGTCCGTCAAAGTTGACGGATTGGTTTTCAAATTTTTCCGTCAGACGCAGCAAATTTCCGTCAATTGACGGAAAAATGGACGCTGGCTACACCCCTGCATCCAGCTAGTATGATATGCAAGATAACATTTACTCTAGTAGCTGGATGGATATGTAAAGATATTCTAGGTAGAATCCACCATGACACAACATTGATGAATAAAGAAAGAAAGACTAGTGAAGAGCTATTCTTCCACTGGTTGTGACAGAGAAGACAGAAACTGACATACAGTGTTTTACTGTAAAAGGGGGAAATCTGAATCTGAAAATGATCACAATGGTTTAAACTTTGTGCTGAAGAGCAGCTAACCATGAAAACCATGAGGAAGAAAAAAAATCGCAAACTTTTCCCCATTTGGAGTACATCTTCAATTGGCTGGGGCAAATTTTCTTTTATTTTGAAAGATAGTTAGATCTTCCTTCAGCTAGTAACTGTCCTAACAATGCTTACCCATTCCTCCTTTGCTAGTTGCAGTTGATCTAGGTCTTCATCATCGACATCCCCAATCTCATCTGCCATTTCTCGCAACGCCTGGGCAACAGAACAAACTAGTTACTGATAAGTATAGTTAATAAACATTTCAAATACATGTATTTGTTACACACACTCACTATCCAGTTTAGCATCCGTTCTTCTCATTTTGTGAGCTTCTCATTCAGAAAAGTCTGTATGTAGTCTTCAAGCTTTCTCGTAGCAAAATAATTTCCACCATCAAACAACTTTAATTCATTGCCTGGTGGTCAAGTGGTCAAGTGGTCAAATTGCCTTGCACAGATGTTTGAAATAAAAATTGCTATCTATTGAACTCTGACCTCCTTTCCCATGGATATCTTGGCGAGGAAGGAGGTGAGTTCCTGACACTCGGCCACCAGCGCTCTGCACACGGCCTGATAGTGCCCCGCCGCCTCCGACGGGTTCTGTAGGTGGGACGCACATAGCTGCAAAACAAAAGATATAGGGTGTTACAATGAAGGTCATATATATAATATGTTGTTGGCATCCATCTGTCTTGGAACACAATGGTAGGGCGACCCGTCTGCCTGGCCTGCACGTGACTTTTTAAGGTAAGGGGGGATGTGCACTTCCTTCTCTACCCTCACATTTGGCGCACTAAGTCCTACAGGGACAGAACTGTATGCCAAGTCAGACAACGGTGTAAGACGGCCCCAGCAGATGCAGGTTTATCATTTGGAATTTCCTTCTCCTAGGAGGACTTCCGACCAAGGATGTAAGGGGTTCCTCCTACCCCTATATAATATCTAAACTATAGGCAGATGATTTCTCTGCACAGCTTATCCCAATGCTTTAAAGTTGTAGGTGAGACGCACATGATTGTGTAATATGTTGTCATTTCCTACATGCAAACAAAGCAGTTGTACAGTACAATACAACCCAACATTTTGTAAGATCTCTGAATCCCACAGTGGGTCAAATGGTTAATTAGCCCCACTGTTGATTAAAACTGCAAGCCAAACTTCTTTGTTATTAGCAGGAACTTGTAACTTACTGATGTAACTTTCCTACAAAGGAACCCCTGCCTTTTCTAAGAAGAGCGATGAATATTCCGTAGCCGTCCTTTGAAAAAGGAGCCGACTGCTGAAACGGATTATGACTAATACCTCCAAAGAACTGCCTCACCAGTAGATTACAAATTACCCATCAGAACACGTTTTAACCTACAACAGGGTTTGAACCACTGATCTTTTGATACAAAAGTAGGATGACTGACTGTAATATCACCACACACAAACATCCCACATATTCAGTATTAGCCTTTAAGTTAAAGTTAAAGTTGCCCGTACATCAGTAACAGATGCGTAGGGGTGGCGCCCATCTCCATTTCTGTAGCCCTTGGGCCACATGTGCAAGCCACTACAGCAGGGGGCTCAGGTCCGCTGGTAGTGATGTGTGTTTAACTTCCATAGTCTTCCTCATTAGTGCTGAGTGCTAAGCAGAGAAAGCAGCATGTACCATTTTTAAAGTCTTTGGTATGACTCGGCTGGGAATCGAACTCACGACCTTAGTAACCGAATGCAAGGCGAACACTCTACCCACTCGGCCATTGCACCGGTTTATTATTAGCCTTTGGGCAGTTGAATTGGAGTCAGCTACACCACAAAAGCTCAAGCCTTGTAATCTGTATCACACCCGCAATGCAAACATCCAACTTTCTTCTAATCTTGGTCACAATAGTAGTTTCACTAATCATTGGGTGGGTCGTGGGAAAGATCTTTTTGTACAGACTCATTTTGCAATTGACAACAAGAGCTATCTCCAACAGAAAAATCGTACCCTGGAAGCTTGTAAGCTGCGTGGAACACGAGATATCAGAACCAGAAGTCTGCTGCAATGCCAAGGAAAGCTACCAGGGGGTCCAAGATCTTATCATTTCTTCAATGGGATTTGACCTAACCAAGTTTCATCATTAAACAATCCATCTATACCTTCTTGGGTTATGCTACTAAACCACATTCATAGTCATACATAGTGGTTGATCAGAGAGTGATCTGAGGAGGTTTGACCACTATCGAGAAAAGAATATTAGATTAAACCACAAGCAATAAATGACAAATTGAAGTTCCCACAGAGCTGTTCAACAGCAAAAGATGGCAAAAATCAACAGCTACCTCTCACAGAATATCTACTTACATTTAACGCTAGTTCACCTTTATCCGCCGGGTAACCTATATCCGTTGTTTTTCAAAACGGGGTATTTGGGCACATTAAGCCAATGGGTGGTAGACTTAGACTGCAATATGCTGAAAATATTGCAATTTGAAACCAACGTTTGTCGATGTGATATCTCCAACTACCCTATTTTCAAAAGTAATGGATATAGGTTACCCAATGGATAAAGGTAAACTAACGTTATATACATATCTCCTATACGAGACTGTGGAAAAAGGAATACCTTTTCTGGGGCACCATGCAAAAGCAATTGCAACTGAAATGTCACTTGGCAAACATACAGAAACCACATAGTTACTTCTCTCAGTGGAGCGGTTTGTTTTGATTTGGAATCATGGATTTGGTATGTTGCAAAGGAAGTTTCTGGCAGGATTTCAACTCTACCAATATCGTAACAATATATAATCATACATTACAAAATGTAAGTTGTAAATTAGTGTAAATTGATGAATAGGTTTTGTTCTCGACATAATTTTATCAAGATTCCTTAATTTTTTTCGTATTGTAAGGTAACTGCAGGCAAAATAGTGTGAAATTTATGTTATTTACACTAATGTAAAACAAAATAAAACAAACAAAATTAATCCAAGGTCTAATCAAGACCTTAACCCACGTATCAAAGAATCCATCCAGGGATTCTCAAATTATTGCATTTATAGACACTCTACAACTCACACAGACACACATACATAACCAACATTGTCAAAAAATAGAACTTACAGACAGCTTGCAATACTAATTACTCAGTCACTAATTAACCAAAATACAGCCTTATAATTATATTGAATGCTGAAACTTATAAACCATGCAATACTCAGAGCCATTAAAACAAGCATGATTTGCCGAATAACAGCAGTATTGCTGTCAAATTGATTTCATTACTGATATTATTAATACCGACAGAGTGGATAGGATAACCACAATCCAATTAGTATTATTACAGTAGTAACATCTGAGTCCTAACATTGATCGACGAGGTAATTTTCTCTTAAACTGATTAACCTTGTAATATCTGGTCCTGGGGCCACAAAAACAATAACAATCCCCCCTATAACAGCAGTATGGCTGTCAAATTGATTTCATTCTTGATATCACTAATAGAGTGGAACCAGTCTAATTAGTGTCAATACAATGATAACACCCACTTAGTCCTAACGTTGATCAAGAAGGTAATGTGCATGTTTTCCCTTAAAGTGAAAAAAACATGCAATATCTGGAGCCACAGAAACAATAACAATTTGCCCAATATCAGAAGTATCGCTGTCAAATTGATTGTGGAAACACAGTCCAATTATTGTTAAAACAGTAATATTACTAATAATAACCACGTCCTAACGTTGATCGACAAGGTAATGTGTGGGGTTTCCATCAAACTGATAAACCACAAAAACAACATTTGCCCAATAACAGCAGTATGGCTGTCAAATTGATTTCATCACTGATATCACTAATAGAGTGGAACCACAATCCAATTAGTGTTAAAACAGTAATGATACCCACGTCCTAACATTCATTGACAAGGTAATGTGTATGTTTTCCCTCAAACCGATAAACCAAGCAATATCTGGAGCCACAAAAACAATAATAATTTGCCCAATAACATGAGCATTGCTGTCAAATTGCAGGGCTCGAAATACCCACTTGCCCACTTGAAAATGCAACCACAATTTGCTTTGCGCAACTTAGTTTTAAACCCAGGTTGCACACTGAGCAACCTGAAATTTTGCAGTTGGAACACTGCTTTTTCCCCACCTACATGCATAAGCTTTTGTATTTATTTTTTGATAACATGAAACATATTACATAGTTACATATAACTGGAAGATAAGTAGCTGATTTGAAGAAAGTAACAATTTGAAAGTGGGGCAACCTGAAATGTTGATGGCGCAACCTGGCTTTTGACTCAGGTTGCCACTTGGACAACCTGGCTGAAAAAGTATTTCGGGCCCTGAATTGATATCATTAATACTAGAGTGGATAGGGTTATTACAATCTAATTAATGTTAAAACAACTTAATAACATCCACGTCCCAACGATCAACAAGGTAATGTACGTGTTTTTCTTTAAACTGATAAACCATGCAATATCTGGAGCCACAAAAGCAATTACAATCCCCCCTATAACAGCATTATTGCTGTCAAATTAATTTCATTACTGATATCATTAATAGAGTGGAACCACAATCCAATATATATATATAACATATAATATAAGTAATATATAATACCCAGGTCCTAACATCATCGAAAGGGTAACATGCGTGTTTTCCCTCAAATTGATAAACCATGCAATATCTAGAGCTACAAAAACAATAACAATTTGCCCAATAATAGATTGACTTCATTACCAATATCATTAATAGAGGGGAACCACAATCCAATTAGTGTTAATATAACAATAATACCCACATCCTAACGCTGATCGACAAGGTAACATGCATGTTTTTCCTCACCTGAAGGGCAATCAAGGTGATGCATATGGAAATGCAGCTCAGCACCAGTAGGATATAGAACAGGGAGATGGCCACGGACAGAAACACCACAAAAACAAAACAATATCTGACAACAGGTTGGCTGGGAACGCTCATCTATCCTAGCCTGCTCCGTCCGATGGGACGTATCTAATTACGGGGGAGGGAACCGTAACGGGGGCGGGCGGCATGGCGACGCAGTCGGGCGGACGGGAGAAGCAGCCATGGCGGAGCATTTTCATCACGTTATGGTGATCATGGCTACGCACAGCCCTGTAGCACGGCCCCACCGTTTAGTTCTGCTTCATGAAGCTCATTGGTTGGTTCCCTCGTGCTGAGCATAATGCAGTTGGAGGGAGGAATGTCTTTAACTGAGGGGGTTTACTGCAGGCCAATAACACAAAAAATCATACATTTGCTGTTATCCAAAATATGAAAATAGGCTGGTTTGTACTGATGGCAGCCAGGATGGCATAACATACTTGATGGGAGGTCTGCTCTACAATGGAAGGGGTTTCACTGGAGGCTTATCATATAGAAAATCGTACATTGCTGTTATCATCAAAATATTATGAATATCATTGACTTTTGACTTATATATCAAAAATACATTTTCATCACTTTATGGTAATGATCCCCGCTTGCAGCCCTGCAGAACGGCCCCAACGTTTAGTTCTGGTCCATGAAGCTCATTGGTTGGTTCCCTCGTACTGACGGCAGCAAGCCTGGCATAATGTGCTTGGTTGGAGGGAGGCTGCTCAATACAACTGAAGGGGTTTTACTGGAGGCTAAAATCTAACATCTACTGCTTATCATCAAAATATGAAAATTATAGACTTAAGACTTCTACTATATAACAAAATACAACCAGAAAGCTCAACAACTTGGGCTGTTGTAGGTTTTAACCATAATTGCTTTTATAGAGCCTTTTAAGTAAAAAATACATCAATGAAGCGCAGAAATTTTGTTTATAATTGTGAATTTCAGCTCTTTAGTTCCAGCTCATGAACCTCATTGGTTGGTTCCCTCGTGCTGAGCATAATGCAGTTGGAGGGAGGTGACTGGCCTCTATAATGGAAGGGGCTTTACTGGAGGTCTATCACAGAAAAGCCTGCTGTCATGATGGGAAATCTGGGTTAAAAATCATAGTAGAATTTTGACTCCTTTTTAGCTAAAAATGCAAACAGACTGTTATCAACATTTACTGTTGCAAGATTTAGGACTGCTCTCTAATTGAAGGGCCTTTTTTGGAGGTCTACAGCATAAAAGCCTGCTGCATCTGTGCTGTTATCATGGCAAATCTGGATTAAGAATTATGAATAGACTTTTGACAACATTGGGTTGTTGGAGGTTTTAACCACTGCATTTACGAATGTTTCAGTCAAACCTTGACAGGCATAGATAGATGCACATTGATGAAGTGCAGGCATTTTGTTCATAATTCTGAATATTACAGGCTTAGTTCTGGTACATGAAGCTCATTGGTTGGTTTCCTAGTACTGACGGCAGCAAGCCTGGCATAATGTACTTGGTTGGAGGGAGGTCTGCTCTATAACTGAAGGGGTTTTAGCTTGCAACAGAAAATCATTTAACTACTGTTGTCACCAAAATATGAAAATTATACACGTTTGACTTCTTATACAAACAGAAAGCTCAACAAATGTGGACTGTTGGAGGTTTTAACCATAATTGCTTTTAGATCCTTTTAAATCAAAACATACATAAGCTTATCAAGATACACAATGATGAAGTGCAGACATTTTGTTTGTAATTCTAAATTCCAGCTGTTTAGTTCCAGTCCATGAAGCTCATTGGTTGGTTCCCTCGTACTGAGCATAATGCAGTTGGAGGGAGGTGACTGGCCTCTATAATGGAAGGGGCTTTCCTGGAGGTCTATCGCAGAAAAGCCTTTTAGGTAAAAATGCAAACAGACTGTTATCAACATTGTTTTAGGACTGCTCTCTAATTGAAAAGAGGTCTACAGCAGAAAGCCTGCATCTGTGTTGTTATCAGGGCAAATCTGAAAATAATAGACTTTTGACTTCTTTACAACAAAAATACAAGCAGAAAGCTCAACATCATTGGGTTTGTCCTTGACAGGTTTAGCTTGATACACATTGATGAAGTGCAGACATTTTGATATCAGCCGTTTAGTTCTAGTTCATGAGGCGGATTGATTGCTTCCTAGTACTGATGGCAACCAGCCTGGCATAATGTGCTTGGAGGGAGGACTGCTCCACAATGGAAGGGGTTTTACAGATATAGATACAGACATTTTGTTTATAATTCTGAATTCCAGCCGTTAAGTTCCAGTCCATGAAGCTCATTGGTTAGTTCCCTCATTCAGGGAGGTGTAAATAATGCACTTGGAGGGAGGTCTGCTCTACAACTGAAGGGGTTTTTACTGGAGGTCTATGGCAGAATACTATGGAACCTCTGCTGGATTAAAAATGATTTTGACAGCTAGCACCAGGGTTGTTGCAAATTTTAGGTATTGCATTTCCAAACTTTTAGGTCAAAACCTAGATATGTAGGTCGTGATGGATATTCAAAGTTATAGATTAAAAATTTTGTTCATCATTCTGAATATCATATCAGCAATACTGTTAATTTCAAGACAAACTAATAATGACATGCAAATGTTACATTTCTAATGATGCTACTGTATATCAAAAAGCAGGGCTACAGTTCAAATTGCTAACTTTTTTGGTTACACAGCACTAACACTGATGCTGGATTGACACTTTAGACATTCTGCAAATCCCTCACGTACAAAACATTGGTCCAATTACCTCCCTGCCACTCACATATCAGCTTAACGATGAAGGTGAAAAATTTTAGTTCATTATTCTGAATATTAGCAATATTGTTCACTTTGGGATAATGTCCCAATGTTTGTTGTGCTTAATTTGTTATGCTGCCAGTGACTGTATAATATCAAAAAGCAGGGTTATCTTTCATATCAAAATTTGCTAATTTTGTTGGCTACACAGCATTAACGCTGATGCTGGATTGACACTTTAGCCATTCTGCAAATCCTTCTCGTACAAAACATTGGTGCAATTACTTGCCTGCCAATGAAGGTGAAATTTTTTTTCCGTTCATTTCAGGACAATATCTCATGGAAATGTCTGTTATGCTTAGTTTCTTATGCTGCTAATGTATATCAAAAAGCAGTTCATAGCAAAATTTGCTAAGTTTTCTTTGCATTGATGCGGATGTTGGATTGACACTTTAGACATTCTGCAAATCCTTCACGCACAAAACATTGGTCCAATTACCCAACTGCCACTCACATATCAGCTATAAAAGGGTCCCAGCCAGACTCATACAGGCTTTATGACAGGCTGTATTGTGGAGCCTGACCTCGCGTGACCTCAGCAATCTGCAGAGCTGATTACAGGCAGGGCCAGGAAATGGCCTCGCTTATCTCCTACCGGTGTTTAGCATTCAGGGCATGTTTCTTTCTGTCTCCTACCAGTGTTTCCTATTCTGGTCAGGTCTGCCTGTCTGACTTGTGGCGGTGGGTATGATACATGTACTCGCGCTGTGAGAAGAATCCTGATTATATTTCAGCCATACCATAGGTATGGTGAAATATATTGTATTCGTAATGTTTCTTTCTTTCTTTCTTTCTTTCTCCTGTCAAATCTTCAGAACACGGTATCTCCGTTGTTCCTCAACCGAATGACTTGAAATTTGGCACAAGGGTAGAGTGGGCCAATACCCTCGGGCGTTTTTTTTCATTTTTTTCATATCTGTCTCTTAAATGATTTTATTAAGGTTTTTTGGTCATCTTAAGACCAAAACTGTATATTTGGGCCCCCTGTACCCTGGTATTATAACCGAATGAGCTGAAATTTGGCACAGATGTGCCTTGATAAGTCCCCCATATAGATTCAATATCAGTTTTGGTGTACAGTACAACAAAATGCTTATTTTTGCGATTTTTTGACCAATTTTTGACCAAAAAAGGACACTTTTGGCCCCTGTACCCTGGTATTACAACCAAATGAGCTGAAATTTGACAGAGATGTGCCTTGATAATGCCCCCATATAAATTCAATAACACTTTTGGTGTACAGTACAACAAAATGCTTATTTTTGCGATTTTTTGACCAATTTTTGACCAAAAAAGGACACTTTTGGCTCCTGTACCTTGGTATTGCAACCGAATGAGCTGAAATTTGACACAGATGTGCCTTGATAATCCCTTCATATAAATTCAATAACACTTTTGGTGTACAGTGCAACAAAATGCTTATTTTTGCGATTTTTGGCTAATTTTTGACCAAAAAAGGACACTTTTGGCTCCTGTACCCTGGTATTACAATTAAATGACCTGAAATTTGGTATAGATAGGCATTAGATACTTGGTAACAAGATTCAAGTAAAATTTTTGACATAAACAACTTTAAAATGATTAATTTTGGCACTTTTCTGAGGGGAAATTTGTTTTCTTTTGGCCTCCTGACGTGACCTTCCGTGACCCCGCACAGAGCCACACCTGTGCGCGTCAGCCGGAGAGTTAATTGAATCAAAGACCTAGCCAATCAGCGAAGAGGAGGCCAAAGGCTAATTAATATTCATAAGCGGGGCCTCATGATCCCGTATATAGCAGTGTTCCCGCCAGGGGGAGCAAAGCCCGCCTAAGGCTCTCGCATTTTAGACTATTCAGAAGGCTTTATATTGTATCAGTTCTTAGGGGCATATCTATGATAATCGCAGCAGTCACTTAACTTCTCTTCAGGAGTTTAGCGTAACACTGTTTCAGGTCAAACCGTCAAAGGCAACTAAAAACAAACTTTAACGTTACTGAGTTCAACAGTACTTATAACTTGTTATCCGAAGTTGAAACGCTAGCGATGGTATTTTCGCTGCGCTGTTAGCTCCGTGCGACTGTTGTTGACGGTCTTATAACGGTATATTTTGCACCCCTGTACCCTGGTATGAGTAACATTTGGTATAGATAGGCATAATATAGTTGGTAAAATGATCCAAGTAAAATTTTTGGCATAAAGTACTGTAAAAGGCTTAATTACAGCACTTTTTTTAGGGGAAATTGGTTTTCTTTCGTTCTCCATGCCGTGACCTTTCGGACGTTCACCCCACAGAGCCGACATCTGCACCTGCGTCTAGCCGGCAGGAAGAGTTAATTCAATTAATGGTTCAGCCAATCAGCGAAGAGGAAAGCGAAGGCTAATTAATATTCATAAGCGGGACCACACAATACGTTAACTTGAAGACTCAGGCCGTACAGACTTCTCGCCAGGATTTTTTCAAAGCGTCGGACAGGGGTCCGGGGGCCGCCGAATGTCCCTGGCGGGGTCCAGGGGCAGGGCCACTGTGGGGGGGACCCAGGTGGGCGAAGCCCCCCCGGAAGCTCTTGCATTTTAGGCTATTGAGAAGGCTTCTTTTATCAGTTTTTTTAGGGCCATATCTACGATAATCGTAGCAGTCACTTATTTCTCTTCAGCAGTTTGACTTTAAAATATTTCGGGTCAAAGCTTCAAAGACAACTAAAACCTCATAAACAACAAACTTTACTTAGCTCAACAGTATACAAAAATATTGTACGGGTTGCCATCCTTAGTTGAAGCGCTTATTTATAGCGCTAGTATCTTCGCTGCGCCGTTAGCCGCCGTGCGACTTTTGTTGACGGTCTGATATCCCTACGTCGCCGCCTCGCTGATATTCCCACGGACATGTTTCAAAAAAAATACCCAGCAAAAAACGCTGTTCTGCGTCAAATTCTATTCTATAAAACTCAGTGTTACAGTCTAAATATTTTGTAGAAGCACCGCTGTAGGAAAGAAGGTCCAAGCAATGTAAAACATCACGTAGCATGAAGTTCGCTGTCAACTGGCACACAGCACATGACTGTTTGAAACTCTAAGTCTAATCAACAGCCGTGTTTGATTGATAGCCGGCGGTCCTATGATGAATTCGGTGAAAGGTGCGTTAGTTAGAAAATCTGCGTTTAGTTTTGATACGTAATTATAAGTTAGACAGTGGCGAGAATGATTATTTTCTCATCAATATTTCTCTTCAGAATTATTTGAACTTAATTGTACATCTAAACAATTGGCTTACCTGTGCAATGTATATATGATTAATGATCAGTGTACTGAAATCATGTGTAACGTATGGCTCCTAGTCAATAGATCAGCATTTTCTCTATAGTGACCACCTGTCTATAGTGGCCACATTTCCTAGTGCTGTTGTTGTTTGGCATAAACTTTGAACATTTAAATTGTTAGTAACTTTAAACTGCCAGAGTTTCAGCCCAATAAAACACTCTCAGCGCCAGGGTATGAACAGACTGACCAGACAGACGAAAATAAATCCTCGAACAAGGTTCAATCGTATCTTCCGGGTCTGGCAGGAAGTTGTTAAACTAAAATAAGAATAGGCTCGATGATTGATTGCATACAAAGTAAAACAGTTTAACAGTTTTACAGCTTGAAGAAAACAAACGCTCCTACAGTACCTGCACCTGCTTGATAATTATTAAATCGTATGCCCTACTTGAATAAAAAAGTTCCTTGCAATAATAAATGTACCCACATCACAAGGAGCTTATACTTTTTTAAACTTACACCTAGTTATCGTACTGAAAATTGTTAATGACATTACATGAAGTCATTCAACAATTTTCAGTCATGATGAAAATTTTCTGAATGGAAGGTGTGATTATTGTCATTTTCTCAAAAATAGAAGCAAGCTCTGTTTTTACCTGGAGTCAATTCACAATACCAGTCCACTTTGGGGGATAATGTACTGTTAAGAGGATGTTCCATTTTTGCGCAGGGGTGATTTGGAACAGTCCAATGTTGCGTGGGAAGGGGTATGGCTGAAATATGCTGTATTTGCTCTTAAGCAAATGTCGGCCTTTCTAGTTGAATGTTTGTGTTACACTAAGAGTGTAAAAGTGAGGAAAGCAACATTCTATAGCCAGCATCTGTTAGAATTTTGCCCATTCCGTCCTCTATGATGAACAAAAATTGGCATGTAAAGATATTAAAACAGATGCTATTGAACCAAGCAGAGTCTACAAGCAAAATTTGCGACTAAAAATGCAGGAAAAAGCAGTTCTGAGGATCTAGATTTCAAATTATTATTTTCTAGAGGGAGCAAGCTCCCAGAGCCCCCTTCGGCACTCGACAGGATTCCCAAATTCAAAATCCAAGGGGCGGAAAAAATTAAAGCTGGCTAGAACACTGGAGGGAAGAGCACAAAAATACTTTGTGTGTGGCATTAAAATTACGACTTATCAAAACTGAAAGTACAATAGAAAGCTACTAGGTGTGGCCCATTATCAAAGTAAATTTTTGTTTCCCCAATCCCTACCCTCCAACTAGATATCACAACGACACACACAGACAAATGGCACCTAAAATATGAATAACCTTCTTGGCAACAGCTAAACAAGCTAGCATTCTTATTTTGGAATCCAATACATAAAGCAGAACACTGTGTACAACTTGGAACTTCTTTTACAATTCAAATACCGATCTAGGTAACTGTGTCTGTTCTTGGCACAGACTATTAGTCTGCAAGATTGCAGATGACGTCTTGGAATTGTGCCATCGACAGTCATCTCGAACGCACAGGGTGTTAGGGAATAAATGACGTCAACATTCGGAGATAAATATAGATATTCCTGTAAAGATCACAAGACAGTCGGCTGATTGAAGCAGTCTGGGAATACAGCTCTTAGGGACCAATTATCTTTTACGCTGTATACTCTGCAATGCATATGGATGCAGTGTTTGTCAAAGTGGGTAAGATTTACTTTAATTTTACTTTTCTGTTCTTTCACTTTACTTCAGCTAATGGAACAGAACATGGGATTGCTTAAAATGCTTATTCTATCATCAACTTTACCTGGAGTTGGTTTACCATTCTAAGAACATTCACCACCAAAACTATGAGATGCAATTTTGCCCATTTTAGTATTTTCCAGTACAAATTTAGGCAAAATGACATGCCCGGTTGACTGCACTGAAGCCCTCTAGTGATGATAACAATCACTGTTTAAAGAAAATATAATGAAAGCCAATTCCAAAGTTGGACGCAGTTGCAAAAATCCGTGCCATCCATCTGTATAACAACAGCAGTGATATCAGCAGCACACACACCTGTCCTTACTCAGCTCCCGAATCATGCCTAAATCTCCTTCAATGCCAAATTTCTCAACAAGTCGTGAAAACCCTGGGATATCTACGAGACAAACCATTAAGAAAGGAGGGGGGTGCTACAAACACAAAACTACCCTACAGTGATGGTAACAACCACTGTTTGAAGAAACTATATTGGAAGCCCATTCTAAAGCCAGAGGCAGCTGTAAAATCTTTGCTATCCATCTGTGTAACAACTGCTGTGAAATCAGCACCACACACATGCACCACCACCATGATAACACCTTACACAATGTCATCACACCTGTGCTTGCCGCAGCACCCAAATCGTACCTTAACTTCCTTCAATGCCAAAGTTCCCAACAAGTCGTGAAAACCCTGGGATATCTACGGGGCAAACCATTAAGAAAGGAGGGGTGATGCTACAAACACAAAACTGCAGACCTACAGTGATGCTAACAATCACTGTTCAAAGAAACTATTTTGGAAGCCAATTTTGAAGTCAGAGGGAACTGTAAAATCTCTGCCATCCATCAGTGTAACAACTGCAGTGAAATCAGCACCGCACACATGTACCCCCACTGTGATAACACCTTACTCAATATAATCACACCTGTCCTTACTTCTTCAATGCCAAAGTTCTCAACATCTAATCCAAACCCTGGGTTATCTATGGGACAAACCATTAAGAAAGGAGGGGTGATGCTACAAACACAAAACTGCAGCCCTCCAGTGATGCTAACAATTAATGTATGAAGAAACTATATTGGACGTCAATTTCAAAGTCAGAAGGAAATGTGAAATCTCTGCAATCCATCAGTGCAACAACAGCAGTAAAATCAGCACCACACACATGTACCCCCACTGTGATAACACCTTACACAATATAATCACACCTGTCCTTACTACTTCAATGCCAAAGTTCTCAACAACTAATCCAAACCCTGGGATATCTATGACACAAACCATTAAGAAAGGAGGGAGGATGCTATACAAACACAAAACTACAGACCTCCAGTGATGATAACAATCACTGTTTGAAGAAACTATTTTGGAAGACAATTTCAAAGTCAGTGGGAGTTGTAAAATAAAGTCAGAGGGAGTTGTAAAATCTCTGCTATCCATCAGTGTAACAACAACAGTGAAATCAGCACCACACACATGTACCACCACTGGGATAACACCTCACACAATGTCATCACACCTGTCCTTACTCCTTCAATGCCAAAGTTCTCAAAATCCAAACCCTGAGACATCTAAGGGACAAACCATTAAGAAAGGAGGGGTGATTCTACATACACACAATGTAACCACACAATGTAATCACACCTGTCCTTACTCCTTCAATGCCAAAGTTCTCCACATCTAATCCAAACCCTGAGACATCTAAGGGACAAACCATTAAGAAAGGAGGGGGATGCTACAAACACAAAACTGCAGCCTATCAATAAAGATAATGGTCACTGTTTGAAGAAACTATTTTGGAGGCCCATTCTAAGTCAGAGGCATTTGTAAAATCTCTGCCATCCATCCTGTACTAACAGCTGTAAAATAAGCACCACACACATGTACCACCACTGTGATAACACCTCACACAATGTAATCACGGCTGTCCTTACTCCTTCAATACCAAAGTTCTCAACATCTAATCCAAACACTGGGATATCCATGGAACAAACCATTAAGGAAGGAGGGGGGATGGTACAAACACAAAACTGTAGCCTATCAATAAAGATAATGGCAATTGTTCTAAGAAAGTATTTTTTTTAAATCCATTCTTAAGTCAGAGGGAGCTGTGAAATCTCTGCCATCCATCAGTGCAACAACTGCAGTGATATCAGCACCACACACATGTACCACCACAGTGATAATACCTGATACAATATAATCACACCTGTCCTTACTTCTTCAATGCCAAAGTTCTCAACATCTAATCCAAACCCTGGGATATCTATGGGATGGGATAAACCATTAAGAAAGGAGGGGTGAAGCTACAAACACAAAACTGCAGCCCTCCTGTAAAGATAATGATCACTGTTTGAAAAACGTACTTTGGAAGCCCATTCTTAAGTTAGAGGTAGCTGAAGAAAGTAGAATGGAAGCCAATTTCAAAGTTGTAGGTAGCCGTAAATCTCTGCAATCCATCAGTGTAATAACAGCAGTGAAATCAGCACCAGAATACTACTCCTTGATACTTGGTACAACATAAGTAGTGCCTCATTGCAGGCTAGGACAATTTTGCCAATTTTAGTACTTTTCACTTGCAGTACACATTTAGCCGGATGAGATCCTCCTGAAAGACAGAAAACAAGGCTGTGATTTGCAGGGCCCCACCAGGTATTACCACACACCCGTCTCTGCTGTAATAACACAGAGATAAAGGGAGGCGGCAACACCTGTGAAGTAGAGATAAGAGACCGTACTACACCTACGTAATCTAACTGAAGCCAAGCAATCTTACAGACCAAACTATTCCATGTTCAAGCCAAGGCTAAAGGTATCCTGCTTCTGTGATACAAATGTATGAGATTAAGACTACGGTACCAGTATTCTTTAGAGTTGCCAAATTGCTACTTGAAATGTATATTTCTTTTCTGCATTCTCCAACCTTTTTTCTAACATATTGCGACTGGGTATCTTGTTCAAAGGTTTAAAAAAAATCACAATCCAAGATTCTCAATACATTGAACTTAATCGAGGAAATTGGCCAATATTACTATTGAAAGTACAGAATATTACTATCATACTTCAATATACAGGATCGCAAATTATCTATATTCTTATCTGCAATTGCAACTTCAAACCAATTTTTCTGCATATTGCAGCTGCGTATTTTGTTCCAATGGTGATTCTCAATATAATGTATTCGTTTATTTTGAGGAATCAGGTCAAAATTACTATATATGTGATCGCAGACCTTCTGGCATAGTTTCAACAAGAAATAGTCACTGATATTTTCTGCGCAATTGCAAAAGGGGGAAAGAACCCAAAAATGTACAGTGCAAACCAATGTGAGGCAAGGCAGTGTTTTATGGGGCTGATGAATAGCATTTTTTCAGATCCCAGGGGAAATAGAAGTCCTACTACAGTACGCCAACTGTGCAATACCTGACGTATGGCGTACATACTACATGTAGGAGGGTGCGCAGTTAATGATAGTGTTGAACACCCGGCGTGAATACAGATGGACATTTGTAAACATTACTTTTTCCCACTGTGGTCCAGGCTTTTAGCTAGGATTTTATTATAGGGAGTCCAAATTTATTGGTGAGGCGCGGTAAGTTACTATTGTAGGGGGGGCCGGAGGCATCCACCTTCCATGGTGCAGAGTTTTTGATGATTTTAAGTTAAAACAGTGCATTCTAAGGTATCTAAGAGCCATAAATACTGTTACAGAGGTCATACTCATAGTAGAAAACTGTGACCACAGATGACCTGGTAGCATCCCTGGTCCATCAGAATTTCAAGCTTGTCAGCGGATTTTCTCCCCAGTGTAAGGGCGTCCAGTGCGTCAAATTCCTTGCTATTTTAAGAAAAGCGTGTCCAGATGACGCCTTGCCGCGTGCCTGGCTAAAGGCCTGCCGTGGTCTGATGAAGTAAGGGCTACTACAGATTTACGATTCCAAAATTTACAACACTCTTCCTCTTTTTTCTCTAACCATTACCATTGCCATTACAACTTTCCTTTATTGCCTGACCTCATATTTCCTCCACTCTAGGAAGAAATGTGCCAAATTAAGGGCAGCTCGTGCACCACCTTAGTCAGTTAGTGGCAAGAATTAACGTATAATCGAATTTCAAGATTTACAAGACATGTTTTTTCCCTAACTGTAACCTCAACTTTACAAGTTGCATGACTAATGCAGGGGCTAAACGATGGTAAAACCTGCGCTAATCCAATTGTGCAGAGCAGGCTGTAGTAATGAGATTATTTCATCAGATGCTGGGAATTTGTCAAACTTGCTCACTGTGATTCTCCAGCTGCCACTATTGAAAGAAGAGCCTGTCAACTATAATTATGAAACATATATGATGCACACAATTAGGCAATCAAAGATGGCAGACTTCACCTCTTCAGTCAGAAATGCACATACACAGACACAAAGACACACACACACACACACACACACACTGCAAGCACACAATCATACACACACACACAAACACAGACTACAAGCACACACATGCATGCACTCACACAGGCACACACATCACAAGCACACACACAAGCACACATACACACACACATGCAGAGAGACACAAAAACAAAACTTCATGATGTTCAAGATCATATTCTTTGTAAAATATTCTGTATAAACTTTCTTTGAATTATAAAATATATCATCATGACAGTCTTCCTTTGATTAACAGGCTTAACTTCTGATTACAAATCAAAAGCAGCCCACTTTAATGGCTTTAAGAGATTACTTTGTCTGGATTTAATCTGACTGTGAGATTAGGCATGCAGGGATTTGTGAGATTTCCTGTTGATTGTCCATCTGTCATATGTAATGACAGTCTGGCAAGGGGAACAGTATGGCACTGTCCCAGCATATACAACTGCAGTGGTTTGAATAGTCCTACTTTTGGATCTCAAGTTTTGGGGTTTAGACCCTGGCTGGAAGAAGCTCTCCCTTTAGTTTAGGGGATCCTTCCTACCTTGAAGACATTCAAAAATTATGCAACCAAAATTCTATGGCACTGTCCCAGCTTGTACATCTACATAGAATGCCACTGACATGCCGTGCTCAAACTATTTTTTTTCAACCAGGTTGCCCAGGCGGCAACATGAGTTAAAAGCCAGGTTGCAAGATCAATATTTCAGGTTGCCCCACTTCCAAGTTATTACTTTCTTCATATCAGCTGCTTATCCATTATCTTTCCTTCCATTTACATATTATAACTACATGTGTACATCCATTTTATGTTATCAAGAAATAGATACAAAGGCTTATTCACGTAGGAGGGAAAAAGCGGTGCTCCAACTGTAAAATTCAGTGTCAATGCCCTCATACAGATAAGCTCCCACACTTGAACTTAAGTAGTAAGCAGGCAGACAGGCTGTCCACGCTGATTGCTTGACTCCACAAAACAAGAAACATTCTGAATACTAAAATCAACTTTCAACTTCACGACCAGAACTCATAGTGTTACCCAATTTATCCCACCTAACTCCCTTTCCCAGATCACAAGAAACAAATTCTCCCACACAGCACACACTTAATTCTCTACAAAGGACCCCAAAGTACTCCACAAGCCATTACACAGTGTCAATACCCCCATATCGATATGTTCCCACACTTAAAGCGGTAAGCAGGCAGACAGTCTGTCCACAAGATCCTGTAAGAAAGTGTTTGCTCCACTCCACAAAACCAAATGCATAAACATTTAATGTGAATCCACACGAAAAAAAACACAGTGTCGTCGGCTTCTGAATATCAAAATCAACTTTTAAGTTCACAACCACAACCAGAACTTATGCCCAATTTATCCCACCTAACGCCATTTTCCAAACACAAGGAACAAATTCTCCCTCACAGCACACACTTGATTCTCTAGCTCTTCAAACGAACCCAAAAGTACTCTATAAGCCATTTTACAGTGTCAATACCCTCATACAGATAAGATCCCACACTTAAAGCGGTAAGCAGGCAGACAGACTGTCGGCGAGACCCTGTAAGAAGCTGATTGCTCCACTCCACAAAATCTCCGCCGGCTCTCAGACTAATCGCCTGTAAAAGATCCTAAGTCTGGCACCAGTCAGGGATTCAGAAGAGACTCATTTATTTCCTTGCCATATACATCACACGTGCGTCCTTGACTGTCAATGAACTTTGAGAATCATACAGGGCATTAGGAAACTAATCAACGATTGTCTTAACTACTGAGTTGTGATATCAACTTAGAACCAAGGACATTGTCTGGTTTGTTTGTTCTTTATATAAAGCTAGATGTATGACATTGTATAATGTAGATTTTCATTTATGTATTTTAACCAGGGCTGCCTAGCTCAGCGATTAACATTGCTTGGCAGTTGGGCCCTCTGTTACACAAATATAAATTTAAAAAAGTTTTTTTACAAACTAGCATACTAGACGACAGTTTAACTCAAAACAACAGTGCAAGTATCTACTCCTGCTACATGTACTTAACATCTCTACAGCCAGAAAGATGGAATTTCAGTTGGTAATTTAAACCAAGCCAATTAGTGGAAAACCAAATCTTCTGGTCATACTACTCCATAATGCACAGATTCCAATTATGCTAATATTTGGCTTGAAAATATAAACGTAATTTCTCTTGAGAAATTTTTACAAAATATATTAGCAGAAAGACATATGCCATGCCAGTTTTGAATACATTAACAGGACCAGATGCTAGCAAAAACATCCACAGAAAAAAATGTATGCTGCCTCGAGCTCCTGAATACATAAAAAATCAACTTTCATCATTCATTGCCCAGCTTCGCAACCCACAAGGTTATTAAACTTAAAATTCAAACATTCAACCATAAAATAAAAGACTTTAGCCGGACAGTGCACCAGGCTTACAGGAAACCCTTCCAATCTACCATCTCCAGAGCTACATCATCCGGGGATCGGCCTGACACCACCGCTGCCACTTCCCAGACAAATTACAAGCCCTGGGAATGAGCTGGCTGCATGCCAACATGCTGTGTCTGGGCTGAGGGCCTCCTGGGTTGGGATATGGTGCTATTGGCTGTCATACTGGGAATGTAGTGACGCATCAACTGTGATACATGCTGATAAAAACAATTCCACCAAGGAATTCTTTTGTGCCAATCATTCTATATAGTTTTGTGGATGCAGATTTTTTTACAATGTTTATAAAGACATGTAAATGTAACTGTAATTAATCACAATGAGGCACTGTACAAAAAATGTTATTGCTTATTGTTGTAACTTAAAAAGTTCCAACAATAAGGTATCTAGCTACATGCAAATATATATATATATATATATACATATATAATATTATTCACATGTACATACAGCTCAACACACATGTATATAAAGCTTAACATATCATGAAAATTGCAGCTTTTAAATGCTTAATGTAACAAAATTCTAACTGTTTTCAGGCAAACAAAGTTGTAGGCATGTCCTTGGTACTGAAATGACAGTGGTGCCTTCCCTTGGGTTGCACAACTTCATCAGTCAAAAAACAATGCTGAAAATAGTTGTTATACTTTTTTTTTAAAACTTTGTTTGGCTTAAGGTAGTTTAGCCCAATATGTATCTATGATTCCATTTCGTCCTGGATAAAAGCACAATAATTTGACATTTTGAGTCTCAAATTAGAACGAGATAATAGCTTATCTGGAATTTCAACATCAAAAAGAATCTGAGGGGAAGCCTGTACCTTGGTACAAGCTTTCCTCTCAATCCTCTGTTTTTCGGTTGTATCTTTGGATAAACTTGTGCTTTGAGACATTGAAGAGCCAAAAACGAATCCCTGTAGCCTAAGGTACGAAAGCATAACAATGGCACAGAGACATCGTTTAACTTATTTTCAATCAAAGTCTACAGTCACTCAAATTGTTCTTTAAGGAGACAAATTCAGATACAGTTTATTTGCCGAAGCTGGAAATCCTGTATTCTGTACAATAAAATTGGTCCTTGCCATTAAACAATGTCCTACCTGTAGAGCATTACTATGATTACAGCACTCACCTTTACAACTTGTTCTAATGTTTTCACTGTGTCTTCTGATGTGATTTCCTCGTCGGAATCTTCTATCCCCTCGTCGTGATTCTGGCTATCATCGTTATCGTTACTGGTCATTCTGTCTATCAAGTCTTCCAGAGGATGGCTCAGTTCTCTCTCTTCTGACTCACTCAGTCCATAGTCTAACGCTCTGTACACTACAAGTCCTAGAGAATATACAAGCTGTGGGGAGAGAAAGAGATGCAAAGTTAGCAAAAATGCCAAAATATTGCAGTTTTGAACATGGGTTACTGTAAAAGGGGGAATGTTCGTGGTGATTTTCTGTTTGCGATTTTTGCAGTGACATCTTAACTGCAAACTTCAAACCACCAAAAACGTTTTCCCTTTTCTGTAAAACCTTAGTAGCAACGACAATTTCAACAGTGATCTTCAAACCACAGTCCGCAAACAATCCATTTTCTTCCTACCGCAAAATCAAATCCCCACAAATATTTCTCTTTTTACAGCTGTCAATAGTGTAGCACAACAAAGAGCTCTTTTCAGTTACTGGTAAATCATCATGGTAAATCCATATAGAATTTGTATACCATCATAATACACATGAATACTGCAAAGTACGCAATAATCCACAGCAAAACAAGGATCAAGAATCGAACAGAGAAACATGTTAACATGTCGAACAAGATTGTGATAACTGACTCTGGTGAGGAAAAGGCGACAACCCTCCTATAAAGTTTTCCATCAAACAGTTCAACAAATTGAAATAAAATGTCATGTCTAGGTATACACAGACAACTAGGCACCAGCCTTAACATGATATTTGTACTTATTGCCAGTTAGTCCTGTGGGTAGCATGGACATTTACAGAAAAAAAGGCCACTTATTCATTCAACATATTTCACAGTTACAATTATATTGTTGAATTACCTTTTTTCAAGCTCACAATTGGCAAAAAAGTAATCTACTAATGGGTTTCTTTTAATTGGTTTTTGTTGAAAGGGACATACATATGACAGCAAAAATAACTGCAATGTACTCAGCATACTACACTATTCTACAGCTGTCTAATACTTACTGTAACCTCAGAAGTACTAGTACCAGACAACCTTACCCAAAGAAAGCAGGGTTAGGTAAAGTTTCATATGGGCAATCTGGCAAGTACATGTTTATCTCCACTTCCCCAAACTAGATTTTCACTGCCCCAAAATTGAAAATGACATATTCTATTTGTTCTATTCATATTCTGCATTTGGAATTACTGCAAAGAAATCCTTTTCATTTTTTCAGATAAGAAAATACTTCAAAGCATGTTAAAAGAATGTTTTAGCTTCCGACAATTTAGTCTGGTTAGTGAACCAATGTCCATACCCATGGAAAATCCATGCTAGCCCTATACACAAAGACATGTAATCGGCAAATGTGACTTGCCTGAGCAAATCAGGCCAATGGACTTGTTCAACCCTTCCCAAGATGTGCCAATCTAATATTCGTACACAATCAATTCTATGGACAAGAAATATCTATTCCATCATACCTTTACAAAAACTGCTGTAACACCCTCCAGACCAGTCTGCCTTCTAATGCCCTGAACCTACCACTAATTTGATTCATTAGCAAAGCATGCCCATCTAACCAGCCTTCCCTAACGATGTAAAAGTACCAGCATCTTTTATGGACAGTAATGGCAGTAAACTCCGCGTCCCGGCTTTTACTGCCCGAGTTATAAATGGCAACAGCGATGGATCCGGTCATTGTAAAATGTGGGTCAGTCTTATCGGACAGAGAGAGTCGGCAGTCGCGAGTAGCGATGACATTTTATTAGGACTAGATGAAGATTAACTGTTCTAACATGTGGAAATGGTAATGTCTTGAAAGAGTGGATAATCTAAGTCATTTGTTTGGCAAACAATTTCTTTTAAAGGAACAAAAGAAAGAAATATACAACCCTACCATATTGGTTCAAAGATCATGCTAAAGATGAATATCAACAAGAAAACAGAATGAGAGGTAACTCTGGGCCTTGGTACCAGGTTTAGGGAGTGAATGTGCTCAGATGCAAGTTTTCCTACTAGCCCTCTCTTTTTGTCTTGTCCACTTGCTGACGTTTTGCTGAGAAGCATTTAAGAACAATGGGTTGGTGTGTTTTAAAGTAAATTTGTGCGGCAACAGCGATGGATCTGGTCATTGTAAAATGTGGGTCAGTCTTATCGGACAGCGAGAGCCCGCAGTCGCGAGTAGTGATGACGTTTTATTAGGACTAGATGAAGATTAACCAATCTTACGAAGTCATTTGTTGGCAGACAGTTTCTTTTAATAAAGGAGCATAAGAAGGAAATATACAGCACAACAACATTGGTTCAAAGATCATGCTAAATATGAATACCAACAAGAAAACAGAATAGGCGTAAGTCTGGGCCTTGGTACAAGGTTTAGAGAGTTGTGTTCAGATGCAAGTTTTCCCACTAGCCCTCTCTTTTTGTCTTGTCCACTTGCTGACGTTTTGCTGAGAAGTATTTAAGAACAATGGGTTGGTGTGTTTTAAAGTAAAGTTGTACGGCAACAGCGATGGATCTGGTCATTGTAAAATGTGGGTCAGTCTTATCGGACAGCGAGAGCCCGCAGTCGCGAGTAGTGATGACGTTTTATTAGGAACAGATGAAGATTAACCAATCTTACATGTGGAAATGGTAATGTCTTGAAAGAGTGAATAATCTAAGGCATTTGTATGGCAGACAATTTCTTTCAAAGGATCAAAAGAAAATAATATACAGCCCCAGCACATTGGCTCTCAGATTTTTCAAGATAATGCTAAATATGAATATCAACAAGAAAACGGAATGAGAGGAAGTTTGGGCCTTGGTTAACAAAGGATTAGAGTGAAAATATATTCAGATGCAGTTTTCCTCCTTTTTTTTTCTTTCATCCTATCTGCTTATTGACCTTTTGCTGTGAAGTATTTAAGAACAAAGACAGGAGATTGGTAGAGTCTAAAGCTAAATTTGCATAGAATCTATTAAAGGGTTTTAAGGACTGCAAAAGTTTATACATTTACTTCTAAATCAGTCTTGCTGTACACATGTACTTGGTCAGTCATGTACATGTAATTTCTCATTTTTAAGATTAAAATAATACCCCGTAATATGTATTCTCCATGGTTTGATTAGCTGTGATAATGTCTTCCAACAAAAAGCCCCAAAACTAGTCTATCTTGTTTACTATCAAATACTATGCTATCATAAATTTATTCAGGTTTGTAGCACCTAAATTTGTAGAACCCTGTTCACAGTAGTATCATTTTGGCAGTCTTCTTGCAGATCTCTCCACTATGGAAAGCACAGACTCACAAGTTGTATTCCGTTGTATTACTACTGTACAGCTGCAGAATCATTCAACAAAAACCTCCTCCTAAATGCAAAAAATATGTCCCCTCGAAAAATAGCAAATTCACAGTAGCAAATCTCCTGTCAGAATACAGGTGTTCCCATATCTCCCATCTCTATATCTGAGGTGTGTAACTCTATAGGAATGTTGTCTGTCCAGCCTCAAGCTTACCCGTAATACCTTAAACAATGGCTCAGACAGCTGAGGGATCAGCACGATTACGTGACTACACACAACAACATCTGGGATGCCTGCAGCTGAGATTTCTTTGCAGGGTGTATTTAGGTGAAATGCAATAGCATTGCCTAAGGGCAATTGAGTACGATAGCTTGAATGGAGAATCATTTCCGCCTCTATATGCAGATATAATATAATCATAGGCTTGACCTAGTGTACAAAATTTGGTCAGGGCCATAGGCATGATCCACAACAGCTTTTGAAAATGTACAGGTATTCACAAAGTTTGGCAAATGAACCTGACCCAAAACTCCTTTATTTCTAAATTTCAACTGCAGTTTCAATGCTAAAGAAAGTAACATGTCATAATATCAAAAATTTTGAGTGTTTAACATCATACCTTTTTTCTGATCAGGAATGAAAGATAAACAGGAAATCAATTTGATGTTGCCTAAAAAGTAAAGTTGCTACCTGTGCAAATCCTACAAGAACGTGTCAGCAAAATGTGACACTTTTAATACGATACTAGTAGCACGCTGTGTTGTACTAGCTGTTCAAACAGTGATTACTCCAACAGACCACAGGATGGTAGAGCCTTTGGGCCGTAATGCAGCCAGAAAAAATATTGGAAAAACAACTGGAAAAACAATCTACAAATGACATTTTCTGCAATAGTATGCCCAGCGTTGTCTCGCGCATCATGAGCTGTTTAAAGAGACCTGCTGAAGTCGCAGGTCACAGAGCCCTGAACAAATATGTAATGGAGAGGATTTTCAGCTGAATATGCTTGATCATGAGTCTCTGGCTCTGAAAATGTTTGAATTTGGCCACATTCTGGCAATCAACTAATACGGCCAAAGCTTGTTGACTGTACAACAGAAGTTTCACAGAGATTAGGGACAGACCAGGAAGACAAAGGCAGGACAAAACTGTGTTGTGACCATGATGGTGAACTTGTGAAGTGTTAATTAAGTTTGAAAGCAGTCGACATCAGTTTGTAAAAATATTTTGTCAACTTTTTTTTACAGCTGCCTGTCTGTGCCAAACATTTTGTCGCTAAATCGTACAATCATGTAGTATTTTGCTATCTTCCTCCTTACTAGCCCATTGTCTCATACTAAAATTCTCTTCGACTTCATTCCTCATTGATTAGCATTCTTAAAAGCTGAGTCACCCTCGGGATTGCAGAG
Organism: Branchiostoma floridae; assembly: GCF_000003815.2. Classification (NCBI taxonomy): domain Eukaryota; kingdom Metazoa; phylum Chordata; class Leptocardii; order Amphioxiformes; family Branchiostomatidae; genus Branchiostoma; species Branchiostoma floridae. Next base: position 3,055,974 of record NC_049984.1, read on the forward strand.
TATAAATGAAGAGGCAGGTATGGGTGACACAGACCAGTTCACATCTGGGGCAGTCGGTCCATTGGCGACACATTAAGGACATGATAAGAGCAATCATGTCTGTAGATTGGTGCAGATAACGTTCAGAATCAATACACATCAAATCTTCAAATTCTCAACTCATTTGCACTTCCAGACATCTTTTTACAATCATTTGTGAAACTATTTTAAACCAAATGCAAAACTCTTGCATACAGAAAACTTTCTCATTCTGTGAATCCATTCTTTGCGTCAGGTGCGATCAAGCTATCTTTTCTGCTGCCAATAATCAAATATTATGAAAGATCGTTATAAATGTATGTGGCCCCCTGGTTATTCTAAGTATTTTTATAATAATATCATCCACCTATCCAATGTCAGAATGAGAATGTCAGAATGAAAGGTTTACTCAACTCAACTCTATCAACCAGGGACGGAGCAGCCGACAGCTGAATTGTGCACCTTCGACTACACAAAAAGCAATTAACATCACTTAAACCCTATCATCTTGTCATATACATTGTAATTGTTATTTCTAAAACACGACTAACATACATAGACCAGCTTGCTCGTGATGTGGGGTTGCGGGTTGAGGACTTAGAGAACGCTATGGGTGACAGGGACGTTTGGAAGGAGAGAGTGGACCTGGTCCGGGCAAGTAGCCCTCGACGATGATGACAATGATGAAAACACAATAAAGAGTCTTGATACAAATGAGTACTAAAAAAGTTCCAGCCTAGAAGTCATAAATTGACATAATCACAGATGGTCCGGTGCTCCCAAAATTCTAAAAGCTGCACAGTTTATTGTGGGACCACGATGCATGATTTGTGATGATGACGGTCTGTCCCCATAAAATCGTGATTAGGAGGCCTAAGGCAGGCTATTCAAAAATTTCCCTTGGCTCCGCTATTATTATTTAGACCAGTGATATGACCCAGACACATGCCACAAGGGAATAATGAAGGAAATAATTAGTATGATCAGATTGAATCATAGACATGGTGAACCACTAACAGGCATAACAGACCAGTTTTGTACGTGGAGCAAGTACATGTAACCAAGTATGCAAGCAAAGTTCTACATGCACTAACATCTTAAAAGATGAAAAAAATGCTGTGGTTTTAGATTAAACCAGGACACAGCTTTCTACAAGCATAATAATTTAAAAATTAAACAGATGTATAATTATGTATTCATTTCAGTAATCATACTGTGCTTGATAAACAAAAAACACAAACATCGCCCAGAGGTAATCATCATATCCAGAGGAAATGATCAGAGACTCTGAGAGAGGTCACACACAGGTCAGATCCTGGTGACCCAGTTTACATATAGTTGGAGAACAGATGACAAATTTTATAACAGTACTATATATATCAAACATATTCACGTACAAGAACTTTATTCAGCTTTTTTGGAAGTGAACATGCAAAGGGCTGTAATTGCAAACCAGATGACACTCTCTTGCATATGATAAAAACCATATAAGTCCCACAACAGGACAACATACTACATGTACCAGCAGGCTTTTAGCTACAATTTTATCATAGGGTGTCCAAATTTCTTGCCGTTTGGCGAGTGCTACAGGTGCGAGTATTGCAGGGGATCTGGGGACATCCTCACTCAGAAAATTTTGAAATTTATAGCTCTCTGAAACACCATTTCCCACATTTTGAGGTGCAAATTTGTGGGAATGAAAAAAAATGTACTGTCAGACAGGCCACATGTGACCTGTAGCATCCCTGGTCAATCAGAATTTCATGCTTGTCAGAGGATGTGCTCCCCAGTCTAAGGGCGTACAATTTGAGTTTTTTTTTTTAACAGGCCATACATTGTACACCTGTACGCATGCCTGGCTAAAAGCCTGTGTACCAGTACCAATGTGTGGTTTACGATGCTCCAGAGTTATATGTGGTGTGACGCATAAAAAGGAAGCAATAAACATTTATTTATTAAATGCAAGCATGGCTGAAATACATGTAGATATGATAGCCAAATGTAGGCCACATGCTAGGCTGAACAGCATCAAAGTTGTAATACATTGATAAATACAGCTGCGGGCTAATGCAATCAATTGGAAAACCAGTCATACCTAGGCTCTGGATATGTTAATCGTAAACCATTTTCGCACTTGACCTTCCTCTCCAAAACCGCTACACACCTACCAAGTTTCGGGAAAATCGCCCAGCTAGATTTTGACTTATGCTGCCCAAAACAAACCGCAAAAAACATACCAAGCTCGCTGCAGTACCGTAGGAAAACGCCAGGTAAACCGTTTTCAAACTTGGCATTCCTTTCGACAACCGCTACACACCTACCAAAAATCACAAAGTTCCATCCACAATTTCTGGAGTTATATGCTGTTGACCTACATACAGACCCAAGTCAGCAATCTCATACTCTTCTTGGCGAAGAGAATTATCATTCTAGCAAAATAGATCTAGACCATCTGAACATTAAGGAAACAGAGCAGGCAATTTTGCATATATTTTCTACAAACTTCAGAAATCATATTTTTTGAGCAAGCATCATACTGTCAACAATGTTCAGCTGAATTTGTTGAAAGTGTCAAAATTGCCCCAAAAGCCAAGAATATTTTTCCCTTGCAAATCTACCATTACATTGGAAAGGCTTGTGACCAACGAACACTGGCTGATCATTGTGGCGATCCAAAAGACAATATTGCAGCGTTGTTGTTGCAATAAAATGTCCTTTTAGTAGTTTTACAGCTAGATTCGTGCTATGTGACTCCTGCTTTCACAACAAACACAAGAAATGTATACAATAACACGGAATGACCACACAACGGTCAAATAGCAGCCATCAGCTATAACTATGTGATATCATAGAATATTCTATTTTCTCTTTTCATCATTACGCCAAATGGACTACAGTGAAACCTGTCTATAGGGGTCACTCAAGGGACTGACCAAATTTGGCCCCTATAGGCAGTATAGCCAAAAAGGTACATTTCACCACAAGCAAAGCATTCAGCTTCCACTGAGAAAATCCAAGGGACCGACAAAAAGTGACCGCAATGGCCAGGTGGCCCCTATACTCAGGTGACCCCTAAGGCAGGTTTCACTGTATTTATGGAATATTTTGAACTGGTGTTACAAATTCCTCTTTTTCCATTGGAATATTGAAAAATCTCCTTTTACCCTTGTGGGCAGAGCCACACTATTTCCTGTACACAAGCTTCTTCCATGTTCTAACTACTAAGTACTACATTCAGCAGCAGATGTCTTCATTCATCAGCCCTTTGTATAGACAAATGAACATGTAAAAGGGCAGCGATAACTCCTGGACAGGGCGTTATTACATGATAACCCCTCGGACAGGGCGTTATTACATGATAACCCCTCGGACAGGGCATTATTACATCTATAATGCATGGGGTGATGCCAGACAATAGAGCTGTGAGCTTTAATCTCTCTGTCCAATAATTATGTGTCCCTGAGGTCACACAGATCTGATTACTAAGGTTCACAGGTCATGATTCAGCAGTCAGGCTGTTTCCTACCAGCGCTATTGGAACAGGCTATAGTAAATTATACATACATACATTGTATTGAGCTTTATGGAGGGAGAGATGGATGGATGGATGGATGGATGGATGGAAGGATAAATAGATGGATAGATACATACATACATACATACATATATAGTTGATACTTAAAACCTAAAATATATACATAACATAGATCTGTATAGGAAAAAATGGTTGACTTAAAAGCTTGACATTTAAGAAACATGATTATATTAATGTAGAAATACCTGGTACTCAATGTCTCATTCACATAAAGCAATCAATGTCACAGTTATAATGCCTTCTAACAATTTTATTGGTGTTATGTTGGTGAATTGGGGTGTGCAATTAATTATTCTACATTTGTGACAAACACACCAACAAGACTTGATGTAACATTAGAAGAGAGTAATAAAATAACCAACTCAGTAATATATTTTATTTCTTCTTCATTTCATTCAAATCTATCACAACGTAAAGGGGGGGGACAAAACAGATGCATATTAAGCATCTTTATAAGATGCTTTCCCACAAACCTTAATCATAGTCTCAGTCTAAAGGTATAATCATTATAAAGAGATTAATTCTACGTCTTCGGCCTGAAGGGATACCTCCCAGTCAAGTACTATAGTATATACAGCACCAGATCGATACCACTTAAACCCCCATTGACCTTGACTTCTCCCATCCGGAGAGCCCCCCCCCCCCCAAGTGTCCATTGCTCTGAGGTGTTCTGACTCACCAAGGTCAAGTGCGACTCATCCAATGAATACCAAATATACAGCAAATATACATGCAGATTGCAAGACTTTAGCACTGCCTAGCAGTAACAGGGCAAAACAGATGCTCTCCCACAAACCTTAATCATAGTCTTAGTCTAAAGGCATAATCATTATAAAGAGATTAATTCTACATCTTTGGCCTTAGTGGGTATCTCCCAGTCGAGTACTCACCAGATCGATACCACTTAAACCCCAGCCAGAGCACATTGACCTTGACTACTCCCATCCGGAGAGCCCCCCCCCCCATGTGTCCATTGCTCTGAGGTGTTCTGACTCACCAAGGTCAAGTGTGGCTCATCCAATGAATACCAAATATACAGCAAATATACAGCAAATATACATGCAGATTGCAAGACAGTACTGCCTTGCAGCAAGGAGGTTATATCACTGCTTGCAGTAAGCTACTGATATACTAGTTGCACCAGTCCTTTTCAACAAGGTGTACATCACCCGAGGTACCAGTTAGCTGCAGGCTGGAAAACACTCTGTGTGTTGTATTTTATCTATCATCTTATGTCATCCCTAAATGCACCGGAAACTTTGAATATTTGGTGTCCTCAAACAAAAAAATTGTATTAGTACAATATTAAATCCAAGTCCAAATCCAGTATTTGAATTTTTAACAGTGGTGTACATGATGCATGGATAGTATGTTCGAATCAAATTTGAAATTTGTTTGATTATGTCTTCAACCCAGAACTACATTGTGCAAACTGGCCGTTTCTAACCATGTTTTTTTTTTTTTTGTTCCGTGTCCTACCAAAATTTCCGGGGGTGGGGGGTACCAGGACTTGCGCTTCTACCAATCAATACATTAGTATTCCATTTGTACAGATTTATTGCATCTTGTCAATCATATGTTATTCTTATTTTCCTTTAATAGCGGCATCGATATAAGTTGTCTTAACTTGAGTGGGCCGCTACTTGTCTGTTATTTTGCCTTTATGTGTTTGTTCAATAAAAAAAAAAATAAAAAAAATTTGAAACCTGTGCAATACCGTGAAGTACAGACAGCTCCAGACACCCTCGTTGACCATTATCACAGGTCAGGTGTGACATCAATATAAATCTATTTGTGTAAGATTTTTAAAAAAGGGCTTACAGATCCAACAGGGCAAAAACGACATCCTGCCAAACAATGCACAGTCAAAAATTTAAGCAGGAGCCATCTGTTCTGTGTCATCAAAGACCAGGAGACATTTGACGCCCTGTACCTTCATGAATATTTTCTTGGCACTAACAATCTGACGTGACATCTCTAGGCAGAAAGTCGCCAGTGAAATCGGTGATCTATCTACGCCATAACGAGATGGTGTAATCAGCCGTTTTAATTTCATGTAATTCGTAATCATACCGTGCCATTGTAATTAGCATAGTCTACGAGCAGTTGAAGATTAATATTAATCATTATAGACGATTCCTAATTTACAGTAAATTGCTGATGAGTACCAAGAATTTTACATCGTCTTTCCGAACTCGGAAGGAACGTAAAACAGGGGTTCCGTGTCGCAAAGGTGCCTCGAGCATGTATCAGCCTCATTACCCAAACATAGGGTACCTAGTGGCTGCAAGTAATACACTAGCATGCCCGTAGCCAGGGGGGGTTCGGGGGGTTCGGAAGAACCCCCCCACACGCTCAAAAGGTCCGCTTTTTCAGGCTCAAAGGTCCACTTTTTCATGTCCAAGATTTTTTTTTCAAAGGCATGACTGATTTGCATTTTCCCCTGATAGACATTTCAGCCAATCGTAGTGAGTCTATCAGCAAAATTTGCCCCAGAAAGTGCAGAAATGGCTTTTCAGAGGGTCCAGATTTCAAAATTTCCCCGGACCTTTGGTGTCGGACATGGTGAAAATATGTCGAGGGAGTTGGCCTCAAAGACTTACGCAAAAGCCTTGTCTTTTAATAGAAATTCCATCTAACTTTGCAAGTGATTTTTGCCCGTCAAAATGCAGGAAATGGCGTTTCAGAGGGTCAAAATTTCAATTTTTACGGGGGAGCATGCCCCCGGACCCCCCTAGGCAGCTCACGCGCGCCTGCGGCGCTCGATGGTCCCACAATTACTAAAAAGAACCCCCCCAACCAAAATCCTGGCTACGGGCATGACTAGATGTATTTATTATTATACAGTATGTGTTGCATTCCCCCCATGCAGACCCCCATGAAACAATGCATGCTGGAACCATGGAGCTTATTGAATTTGTGAAAGGGAGTCTAAAATAAGGCCTCGATTTAAGCAAATTGGTTTTGCAACCGATAAGAGAGGACATTAGTTTTATTTTATATAATAATTGCAGTAATTGAATTTCTTTAATGCTGTGACCATATTTGTTCATAGATGTAATATAACAATGACAACATCTTTCAACGTCAAGTTAACATGTCAGGCACCTGACCTTTATGCTAATTTTGACCTGGCATACTGTAAAAGAAGAAACATTTGCGAGAATTTTATTTCACGGCATGAAGAAAATAGAAGGTTTCCAACGGTTTTAAAATTCAAGTTCAGTGTTGAAATTGCCATGCAGGGTTTACTGTACGGTTTACTGTCTATTAACTAAAATGGGAAATATTAGGACTGCTTTTATGCTTGAATTGTAAAATGATTTTAAAATAAATACGGACTTGTTGTAGAGTGTCTTGATAATGCTAGTGATGTGTAACATTATAATACCATTCCTATGCATTTGTCTGTCCCTACTTGTAGACTCTAATAATAACAAAGCTCAGGTAATGTACTTTGTTACATTTTCCAATAAATAAATTGAAGCGGCCACCATTAAAAACACGCACATATATTATAAGACAACCACGAATATTTCCATTATACACTATGTAAAAGGACACCCTATACAGTACCCTGACCATGTCTATGTATAGCACATCTGTTCTTATATTTATGCCAGCCACACACAGACTCTGACCCAGGGGGACCCACCATTGCCCCTCAGGATGGGAACTGTTACAACAGACTGATCAAGGTTGTCACAGATTCTAGACAAAGAGTCGCCACAAACAGAGACATGTGGATCAGGGATGTCTGTGGATGTATCCTGTATGCTGAGTCCTTAGTGATGTAATATCATGGTTAATGTGAAATGTATGGATCATATATTTAGAAATGTACATACACATCAAGTGACTACCATTACACATTAAGGACCTCAGCCTGGCCAATGTGACCACTTTTTGGTGGCCTTTATAGTTAGACAATTTTCCTAGCATTTATAATCTATCATGGCCCCCTCTGCATATAGGTTATACATTTATACATAATATATCATATTAGATACATACATACAAACCATATGTGTATTTAAATATAAAACGCCATATAATTTTTTTCAAATTCTGCATGTATAATTACAGTTGTGACTGAAATAAATGAAACCAATAACCTTGAAAAACTCCAATTACCAAGACAACTCAGCTTCCCCAAGGCATGTACGTTATAGCGTGATGTACTCTGCTAGATTAATTTATTGCAACTGTCCCGCCGGAGTCCAATAACTTACAGTGTTGTGTCTGTTGGAGAGAGATAACGCCAGGGGAATTTGGCTGGCAGCGTAGGTTAGGAAAATTGCTTTACCTCCTATATTCTTGGTAACCTTTTGAAGATGATATTTTGATGAGTATGATCTATAAATGTGTTGTGATAAATTCTAGTGTTTGTCAATATATTCTCAGACACATCAAAACATAGGGCATTACACTGCGCATACATTTTCTGTAGTTTACAGTGTTGAGAAATATCACAAAACACAACAACAATTGTGTATGAGTGTGTGACTGTGTCTCTGATATACAGTGTTGATACAAAAATATAGTTAAAGGTCCAATTGGCATAATTTTCATTTCAACCTTAAATGTATTACTGAAAAATCATTCCATATTATTCACTAATCATGCCAACTGACAGTATGTGACTTGTACATTCCATCTAGACTTGAGCTGGAACACAGAATTTGTTGCTATTGCCAAAAATAAAGGCACAAACAAACAAACAAACAAACATGTTTTGTCTAGTGCCATCATTTGGATTATGCATGGTACTAATAGTAGGGTCTTTAACATTCATCATTCAAGCCATTTCTCAAAACGCACAGAACCTTAAATAAATAATTTTACCCTCACTCACTTGTCTAAAACAACCTGTAGTGACCTGAGGCACTCTAACAAGACAAAGAATATCTGACATATGACTCATACAGTTTAGAAAGCCTGGCACACACTTTTTGCACATACCAACCAACAAGACAACTGGAACTACTGTATATACTTAACATACATCAATGATGTTTGACATTTGTCATATGTTTGCCAAACAAGATAACCATACATTACGTAAAGTCAGCTTGAGTAATGTCTAAACTCTACAATTAGTCATTCACATGACAAACACTTTGTTAGAAGGTTACACTACAATGTCACAAAAGAACTTACTCAGATGTAATTAATTTTATATTCCATATTATTATACATTTATAGCATGACTTTCTTTCCTAACTACATGTAGAGTATCAAAATTAATTTGGCCCTGAAATAGTAAAGGGACAACCACAACAAAAGGGGTCACCAGACTAATTATATACTGTAAATACAGAAACTTTCGCAGTGGTTTAATGTTTGCTGTTTTCATAGTGGCCGCTTCAAAGCGAACTTAAAACCACCGCAAACATTTTTACATGGCAGTAAGAGACTAGAGTGCATGGTGCTACCGCGAACTTAAAACCACCGCGAAAAGTTCTTTTTCCTGCTGCCGCAAAATTGAATCCCCGCAAACTTAAACACATTTACAGTACGTAAAGCCAAGGGTGTGTCTGTGGCCTGTCATACAGTTCATTACCCTGCGTGTGAGAGTAGGGATGATGTCATCTTACCTCATCCTCAGGGGTTGACCCCTTTTGAACTTCCTGAGGGATGGGTGTGGTGTTTTACATAACAGAAGACAACTTCTAGTCTATAGAGACATTAATCTGGCCTTGTACAGCTTGTACTTATTGTGGTAAGACTGGTATTTAACATTTGTACGAAGCTAGTGTGCTAACCTCGGGGCTGTCTCCAGCTTAAAATTTCTTTCTGTCCCACTCATTGTTTGTGAGACCACGTTGCTGATTTTTCTGGTAAAGCATGTCATTGAAAGTACATTTTCAAATAGTTTCATTTCTTTTCAGCAACGGATGGGGCAAAATTATTTTCTGTCACAACAAGCAAATTTCTGTCCCAGAACAGAAGGACAAGTCCTAGAGACAGCCCTGGTTAACCTGTTATTTAAGAAAGAAATACGACAAAGGTAGATTAAAAGCTTTCATTCATCAAGATCTCTTTCCTTCCACATTGTATTTACAACACACTGATGTATCCGCGGGCATGAAGCAGAGTTGTTTTAACACTTATTTCGCCAACACTGTCATCCTATATACATGAAGAAAATCCAAATAAACAGACATGTGAATGACTTATCATACCATTTCCATGATTATGCATTGTGGCGGCAGTATTTTATATTAGGTAACTCTTTATTAGAATTCACTGGACAATTACTACCCTTAATTGGTTAGACAACAAAATGTATGCTTCAGACTTTCAGTAGATTGCAGTACCTTTCCATTGTTATAGTATTGTTGCTTTTTATAGGTAATTTTTACCTTCTCTATTTAATGATAATCAACTGAACACTCTCTGTCCTTAATTGGTTAGACAGCACAATGTATGTTTTAGTAGATATCTTAGTAGAGAAATACCTTCAAGTAGTTAACACTATTGTGGTGTTGTTCCTGGTTAGACTACAAAATGTATAAATGTCTTTTCAGTACTTCATGCATATGTATCCTATTACTACAGAGTCCCCATAAAATACTATTGTGAAATGCTATTGTGTTTGCCAATGTATTTGCGTGATCTATGAACCAGGGTTGGACAAGTTTTCTAAAATTGACTTGTCCTATCGGGCAAGTACTTAAAAAATTTACTTGCCCGAACCAACTTTTCACTTGCCCGAAATCTACATGACATTTTTCTATGTATATTCATTGCCTTCAATGGAATTTTTGTTATTGGCTCTATTTTCTGTGTTAATCAATGCTTGATGTCATGACTTTGAAAAGTAGCAAGTACATCAAAATCTCACTCAATGGAGAAAAGCTAACTTGTCCGATCGGGCAAGTGGGGAAGGACATGCACTTGCCCGATTGACATTTTCACTTGCCCGGGACTATAGGGCTAGTGGACTTGTTTATCCCTGTGAACAGTGTCAGAAAGTGGCAGAGCCCATTAGCAAGATATATCTGATAAGGTACAGAACATTTAACCTAACAAAGGTATCACTTAGATAAAATCTTTTTACTTAGCTATTGTTGTACATTGACATTTTGGTAAACAAGAAAGGTAAGATCACACAGAGACCAAATTGGTCTTACAAAACAATGTATCTCAGCACTTTTCATCAAAGCCAGAAAGTACACGTATATTCTACATTTCTCCAAAATCTACTTTCTGACTTTGACCTGTGAAAAATGAAAAATACAAAATTGCGGGTACCCTGGGGTCATTCTAAGTGGTTTGTTTATCCTGGTAGTGGTACTACTACAGGGCTCGAAATACTGGGTGCATGTGCACGCAGGTGCACCCAAAATTGGAGCTGTGCACCCAATCATTTTCTCTGGGTGCACAGTTGTCAGGGATCCGACCTCAGTCCAAGACTCCGACGCGTAACTGGAGGGGACTCCTTTTAATCTGCTTCCTATACCTACGTACAACAATGACT
>NC_049984.1:3067229-3092036 GCF_000003815.2 Branchiostoma floridae
CCATTTCAATCACAAATCTAGTCGCCAACTCTATTAGAATAGCGATACAGTTACCTTTCACTAGAAACTTACTTCACAAACCAATAATAGCTAACACGTCGATAAATGGAACTAATTGAAAACAAAGGTTACACATTGCCGAACTTTGTTACATATCGCTAAACTAATAAATCGTCAGTTCATCAGTCCGAGTTCACTCCACGATACAGGGCTGCAGACACCAGCTCTGAAGAAGCTCTCTCTCTTCCCGCCACATCTTCTGTTGTGCCAGCTTCTCCTCGATTTCACGCTCCCTCGCGGCTGTGTCTACAGGTTTTGCGTCCCCGTATATATCTCTCCGTGAGTTCCCGTGTGACAAGGGCGGAGGGCTCTCAACAGGTATGGTACGTGCCGCCAACCGAAGCTTTGGCCTTGCCGCAAGACCCCTTCTGTGGGCGTCCCCATAACGCGAGCCCAAGTCACGCTCACCTCCCCCATAGGACCTGCCACGGCCATTGTAGCCACGAACACTCGACTTGAATCCTTGGTCCCCGCCGTAGCTCCGGTCCTGCTTGTCAAAGCCGCGACTTTTGCCACCATGGCGACCGGATACTGGCCCATTACCAGTGGAAACCTTCTCCCAGCCCCACGCGGTTCTGGGCTTCCGATTGAACTCCCGCGTTTCAGCTGTTGGAGTCACGGATGGCTCCTGCTTCCCGGACGCACACAGCTCTACCAGTTCAGCCAGATGGGGAACATCTCGTCCGACGATTGCAGGGCGCGGCAGGTTTGGGATCACTTTTGCATTTACCCTGTAGCTCCTATGCCCGACCCGGATCTCCACCCGAGCGCTGGGGTGCCTTCTTTCTTCCCCATGAATGCAAGTTATCCCGCCTTGGTTGTCAAGCCTGACTTTTCTGGCGTCTACCAGGCTCTCTCGGATCAGCGTATGTGTACTGCCGGTGTCTAACAGCAAGGGGACCGCCGTTCCATCCACTTGGCCCCTGACGATGAACGCAGCCGGTGGGGATCCGGTCTTCATCTCGCCAAAGAAGGAACTAGCCCCCGAGGGCTGGGCCTCCTGTTTCAACATGGGGCAGTCCCTTATAAAGTGGCTGGGGTCCCCGCAGTGGTAGCACGTGCCTGCCCCGCTCGTGGGCCCAGGCTGTGGGCGGCCACGGCCCTGCGCTGGCTTCGAATTCTTCTCCTCCTCCTCCTTTTTGCCAAGTTCCCTTCGATGAGCATTCAAGAAGTGCTTGGCCATCTCGGCCAGCTCCTCCAGCGATGCCGAGCCCCGCTCCCGGAGGTGCACCGCCAGGTCCCGCGGGCATGCGTCCATGAATTGCTCCTTCACAAACAGGTTCTTAAGACTCTCGTATGACTTTGTCGAGTCGGACAGCTCCAACCAACGCTCCAGGTAGTTCTCGAGCCGAACAATGAATTGCTGGGGGCTCTCCCCCGCCTCCGGCTTGTTGTTCCTGAACTTCTCACGAAACCCATCCTCTGTCAAGTTGTATCTCTCCATGAGGGCTTTCTTGACGGTTCGGTAAATCCGAGCTTCGTGACCAGGCAGCCTCGAGTATGCTTTGAGGGCCTCGCCTGACAACAGGGCACTTAAGTTTGGCGCCCATTGGTCCTCCGGCCACTTGTTTGATGCCGCGAACCTCTCAAACCTAAGGAGGTAAGCGTCCAAGTCATCTACCCCATCTTGGAAGGAGGGCAGCTTTGGGGCCTTCGCCCTAGCCTGCCCCACTGGCTCTGCTATAGGCCCGGCGGCAGCCAGCTCCCTTTCAATCCTCTTCATCTCTAACTGATGCCTCCTGTCTGCCTCCTTCTGTCTTTCTTCTGCCTCTCTTGCCCTCTCTCTCTCCTCGGCCTCTCTCTCCTTCTCTCTCTCTGCAGCTTCCAGCCTCCTTTTCTCAGCTTCTCTCTCCTTCTCTCTCTCCTCGGCCTCTCTCTCCTTCTCTCTCTCTGCAGCTTCCAGCCTCCTTTTCTCAGCTTCTCTCTCCTTCTCTCTCTCCTCGGCCTCTCTCTCCTTCTCTCTCTCTGCAGCTTCCAGCTTCCTCTTCTCAGCTTCCCTCTCCTTCTCTCTCTCCTCAGCTTCCAGCCTCATTTTCTGCACTTCCCTCTCCTTCGCTCTTTCTTCCCTCTCCAATGCTTGTTGCTCTTGCACAAACTGTCGGAGCTCACTCCCTGAGAGCCCCAACTTCTCCCCAGCCTCCATGAGCTGATCCATTTTATCCCTGGACTTCCTCAGTTTCTACTCTTCCTGAGTCAGCCTTGCCACAGTTTATTGACTTGGAACCGCCCGTCTGACCGCCGGCACTCTGGAATGTTCCTTCCCGGCTCCACAGAAAACTCAATCCAGATGTGTTCTTCTCTAAGCATGCACAGCCCAGACCAACAAATGCAAAGCTAGAAGAGTCCAACTGTTCTTCGGAATCCCTTCTCTTGTCTGACTGTTATCATGCAAACCTACGCACTTGCACTTGATCCTGACAGCTCGATCCTGATCACAAATTACTCACAGTTCCTCTCCCTCCTTCTGTCCTTCTTGAGTGAGTTCTCGCCTACTTTTTGCCGTCAGCGATGATCACCACTTCTGTACACCACGTGTCAGGGAACCGACTCAGTCCAAGACTCCAACGCGTAACTGGAGGGGAACTCCTTTTAATCTGCTTCCTAAACCTACGTACAACAATGACTAGAACTATGAGTGCATCTGAGATCACAACTGTCTTCCAGGGAGTCTCCGTCTCAACTAGCCCCTGACCTACTTACGACTCTATCTTTAGAAACCTATGGGCCGCCTCAAATCATTCTAGATGACCCCGTCACAACAGGGTACACCCAAATATTTTCTTAGGTTTATGTATGTAAAGATATCAAAGTATACTTAGTATACATGTACATCATATTCTTGACATCTAAGTTTTAGAAAGATAATAAAAATGTCTATTGTTTAAGAATTTGATAGCTTGTAACTAAGTTTTATTATTTGGTTATTACTTACATTTAAGTGGTGCACCCAAAATTTTTTTGGTGCACCCAATTTTTTTAGCTGGGTGCACCAGTGCACCTATTCCCAAATATGAATTTCGAGCCCTGTACTAGAAAAACTAGCAGGGTCAGCAGGACATTTTACATCAGCAGGACATAACCCTTAATTATACAGAGAAAGAAGACTGGTCTACAGTCCCCCAGGATACAGCAAGACAACAATGAAACATGCAGAGACTGGAGAAATCTCAGTCTGACACTGTCATCATGTCCTGTTTATAACTGGTGTAACCCACTTCCCAAAACATGTAATTAACTGAGAGTGCCCGTATGCCCCTTGTACAAATGTATATGGTATATGCATTACCAGTAGTTATTTCAATTTCCTGTAAATCAAAGGGAAGGATACTTCATCCCTGCAATTTGAGGCAACATTTCGTGTAATAGTGATCCTGAATAAGAGACTAAGCACAGACAGTCCTGAATTTAGTGTGAAGAGTTGCTGCACATATACACCTATCAACATTTCATACAACATACAATTATGGCCAAGTGGGTAGAGCGTTCGCCTTGCATTTGGTAGGCCGTGAGTTCGATCCCCGGCTGAGGCATACCATAGACTTTAAAATGGCACATGCTGGTTTTTCTGCTTAGCATATGGGAAAGAGTACTACCGGTGGACTAGCCCCTTGCTGTAGTGACTGCACAAATGTTGTGTGGCCCAGGGCTATTGAAGGGAGATGGGCACAGCCCTATCTGCATGAGGACTTTAACTAACTAACCTATAGTTCTCTCACATGGCTTTTCCACACTTCTCTCACATGGCATAACTAAGATCACAGAGCTATATCATTCATCAAGCTGAGATTAATGGTGTAATCATCAAATACAGGCCACATAACACCATCAGGACTTTGTGCCAAATATCATTAAAATTCCACCCCCCTATATCACTACTTCCAGTCTCATGACTGTGACATATGTAAGACATCAACACTTCAAATACTGGTATTACTTTACAGGCATGCAATAATATTTACATGTAGCTTAAGAGATTTCTTTGAATTTCAAAATCCATCGGGCACAAATTACTGACTTTCCTATACATGTACATGGAAAGTATTCTATGATTTAGGATTAGCACAGTTAGTGAAATTTTCATCTCTATCAAAAGACAAAGTTCTTGGGGATGCGATGTTATATGTTGGGTGTCTTGTTTTCAAAGCAAGACTTTGTTTCTTTTTTGTTCAAAGGAACATCTTGCAAAATATCATTATGATTTTTTAACTCCTGGTATCTCCGTGAAAAATAACCCAATATAAATGTAATGGAAAAATGCTAACCTAATTGAGACCAAGGTTAAAAACCCAAGACTTTACAAACATTTACCATGACACATATGTGATTTGACAGTTTAAACATGTGGTTATGCATTTTGTGCAATCATAGAATTGTTCCACTTATATTCCGCACAATTCTAAGAAGCCTCAAATTTACGAAAGCAATTTGTCCTTCAAATTAAGTCACTGGAACATCAGGTTCCTCGTTAGAATCTAATAATGCAGATTGTAAATATTCTAATCTCTTCAAAATAAGTTAATGTACGCCCACACGTTGCAGAGCTCCCTATAACACAGTTAGCACACAATTTCATTTCCCTGTAAAATTGATTATACCCGACCCAACTGCAACCACAGGGTCCCCATAGGACCTGAAGGGGAGGATTCTGATCTTGGCAAAGAATGGGAAATACTGAACAACATCAAGGGCAAACAACATAATCATGCCCAGGGATTAATTAAAGACATATCAATCAGAAATGAGGGGACCACTAGAAAGAAGAAGAAAAACAAATCAGAAGTACTGTAGGTTGTGTTAGTGAGTCAAAGAATTAAAAGTAAAGATGTCATCTTTAAGACTGGTAGAATGCAAAGTTTTAATCGATTTTTGCAATGAAGTTCAGATTTTTTGTAGTGAAATTTCTTTCCCCAAACAAATTTCCGTCCTGGGACGGAAGGACGGGTCCTGGAGACAGCCCTAGCTCAGGTTTAAGGGCTGAGTTGTCCAGTTCCCCTCCCCCCTACCAGACTTTTTTCCTGGCCACGTCAATAATAAAGGTTAGACATCCAGGTCATAAGATGTCACAGCTAGGATATAAAAACTCTCTCTAACAAGATTTCTCCAGTGTCCTTGAAAAGACACCGGATGGTTGTCTGAAACGTCTGACCGTTTCCAAAATCATATCCAGTTGCTTGAGTAACTGCTTTTTGGTGTATCCTTCTTGGCCGATTGCTTACTCCAACAGCTGTTATGACTAAATGCTCCGTTACACCCAATTTGAAACGTGATTTATCACGATAGAATCAAAGTCAGAAACAATGATATCCTTCAGTTAGCATGTCATCAATGAGGTCTTAGCAACAAAGCCCCACACCCACCCACTCCCCAAGAATACAGGGTTTAACAATTTGTCCTATCGGGTAAAATTCACTTGTCCTACCAGGCAAGTGTATTCATTCATCCATTCATTAAAAAAAACTTACTTTCCCGAAACTACTTTTCACTTGCGAAATTTAAAATTCTTTTATGTTTTTCCACTTCCAGCAATGGAATTCTTTTATCATTGCCTCTATTTTTCTGTGGAATAGGATGGAACAGGCTGGAGTAGGACACGCACTTGACTGATCAGCTTTGTACTTGCCTGGGACAATCAGGCTAGTGGACTTGTCCAACCCTGGAATTACTGTTACACCTTCTACAATCATGGAAGGGTGTTTGACCTACAGTCCTTTTTACTGGAGGAAACAGGTGGCAGCTAGCTTTTCATACATTTATCTATCACGATAGAATCAAGTCAGAAAAAATTATATCATTTAGTTAGCATGTCATAAATGAGGTCTTAGCAACAAAGCTCCCCTCACACACACATGTACACTAGGGCTGGGTATCGGTACAGTGTACCGGTACAAAACCGGTTTTTCTTATTGGACCGGTCCTGAAAAACCGGACCTGAAAAGAATAGGTGGACCGGATGTTGGACCGATTAGAAAATTAACAGACTTTTCATCAGGCATTCACACGTTTTGGCGCTTGCAGGTGGAAGATAATAACAAGAGTGAACTAGAGTACAGAGTTTATAGTCATTTCTACCAAGTTTTACTGTCAATCGTAAGGGTGCAGTTAGCGTTGTATGATTCTAAAACGCCAGTGTGAGTCAAATAGTCCACCAAACAGATTTGTTTGTAGTGAAATGGACCATTGCTTTTAGTCATACTGAATCAGGTTCAGGTTCAGGTCCGAACCTGGACCTAATCCTCTGGACCTGAACCGGACCTGGACCTGAATTTTCTGTACCGGTACCCACCCCTAATGTACACACACCAAGAATTTTACAGTTATACCCTAGAGTGTTTGACCTACAGTCCTTTTTACTGGAGGAAACAGGTGGTGGCTAACGCTTCCCTATCAAAGGCAACCATGTTGACAGTCCACCAATCACAATTCACTCCTGCCATTGCATGACACAGAAGGGAAGACGTAGGAGGTAGGGTTCATTCACCTAGTTGTGAACAAACCCTACAAACTTACCATTTTAAAAGTTAAAAGTTAAAATGGTAAGTTTGAACAGATTTGAGATGATGGTAACGCTATCCCAGTACATTGTATGTGGCTCACCATAAATTAACGTGTTAAACTTTGAGGCTTTGACTGTGGTGTAACATACTCTTTTTCTTTTTTTCCTTTACGTTGTAACATCAGTATGATTAATTACCATTATTTGTATGGGCCGCTTATAATCTGTAATGATGCTAAAATACAGGTTCCTCTTGTACTTGGTTAAAAAATAACTTAACGTTTTCTGACTGTCAGCAAACAATTTCAACCTCAACATCTGCTTGGCAAATATTCCTCCAATTTGCGCAATCAGTTCATTTTTACTCCTTGACCTGTTGTGCGGATATCCTTTAGGATAGTATGCCCAAGGTATGTACCTTTGAACTGCTAACAACAAAAAAAGAATAAAATGGAGTTGAATTTTCACCCCTAGTGACCCCTTTGGGTACATTTGATTGTGAAGTAGCCGTCCTGGGCCATTTTGACTCTACAAACTGTCCTTCAACTGACTTGTCTTTGAAGAAAACAATTGACATATTTTTTGTGTGAAAGGTATCAGCAAGAATACATGTACATGAAGGTACATGTCAAACTGATAGCATTGCAAATTGATAATCAAACATTCTATAGAAAAGGCACTGATCTAATATTAGTGAGTGAGTGAGTGAGTGAGTGGGTGTAGACCCCAACCCCTTTCTAGTTCCCTTTAGAGGCCTCTTGGTTTGCATAAAAACGTAGCCTGTATCGTTTACAGTGTAGTTGGCAGTGTGGTTAGCACAGTCAGGAAATGAATACTTAGTCATCTTCCTCAGGGCAAATGTATGGAATGTTTTCTGGACCTCCCATACGCAGTATTGCAGCAAGTCAATGGGCCCCACCCACATACTGTATGATACATGTATAATGTATTTCTACTTCGTATTACACATGATTAGTAGCATTTCTATAGCCCAAATTCATCAATGATTCTTGGAATTATCAAATATCTCACAGTTTATACGCAACCCATCCGATATCTGAGATAACATCGTATACAACAAGCAACATTTGCTATAGCCTACTTCAGTCTGTCAGCATGCCCTTTATTTCGAGTTTTCAGTTTTACACATCTGAGATCCTTTCAAATCAGGGGGTTCTTTTCAATCCAAGAGAACTGGAGAATTCACCATGAATGCAGCCAACGATGGAATGCTTTGATGAACACGCGTGCAAGGATTTTCTTCTCCTCTCTACTTATGGTACAAAGAAGCACCCCATCACTTTGTACCAAAGAGATGATGATGATGATCCTACAAATCTATACCATCATCTCTTTCATCTTTGTGAGTCAACGTTCTTGCATACATGTTACCATGTATAGTCTGCTGTATAGTTTAACTTCACTGACGTGTGATTTTGGCCTGCTATCATAGTGACATAAACTCTCCTGCCAATGATGGCACTATCCTTGGATTTATCTTTCCTCTAATTAAGGATACCGGTACAACAAATTTAAACCCTTTGTATTACCTTCTTGTATTCTATTGTAAAGACGTGCACCATCTCTTTGTCAATGATTTCCTACATTCTGTGTGCAAACATGTGTCATCTTGCCCTGTTACAATAACCTCAAATCCTCACATTGTGACACTGGCAACTGGTCACAAAGTAAACGGAAGAGATGTAATTCAAAATGCACAAAACCCCCCTTACAGGCCTTACCTAACCAGGGCTCGAAATACTTTTTTTTGCATACCTACACTGGTGCCAGTAACATTGAAAATCACCTGCACCAGACAAATTTTACCTGCACCAGACAAATTTTACCTGCACCACTCTGAATTTAGGTATGGATCATACTAAAATTGTTTAGCAACCATTTTTTTTTTCTTTTATACTATAGTATATAGGTGGTAAAAGCCAATGCAGCTAAGAACAATCCACATGCACCTACATCATAGGACATTTATGTATAAACCCAGTACATTGACCAGTGCAGGTTAGGTGCAGGTAGACACCAGAAATACCTGCACAGCTCCAATTTTACCTGCACTAACCTGCATATGCAGGTGGTATTTCGAGCCCTGGGAAGACATGTACTAGTAATTCTAATACAAAACCCCCCTTGCAGGCCTTACCTAACACTCCCTACTGTGATCAATGCTGGCAAAGCTGAAAATCTCTAAATCTCATTATAGTCCATCCGAAACTGGAGAGGGAATATTGAATCTTCTTCCAAGATAGGATTTCATCTGGGACAAATGAAATCTCCGAGTCGTAAATCAATCACTCATTATCTGGAGAAACTTTGCAAAGGCTGTCAACTGTGACTGAATAAAGAGACTCGCACATGCAGACATATCAGGCATTACATCCGTGAATAGTTTCACCAGGTTGGTATGTCACTGAATAAAGAGACTCTTTTTGCACAACCGCAACTTTATTTTCACTGACGTTTCAGTATCTGACTGTCACCTCCCTCCGGGTAATTGATAGACTGTCACCGAAACATTGGTGAAAATAATGTCGCAATTGTGCAAAAAGATCCAACCTGATGAAACTATTCACATCCACAAATTGACAAAACCAGATTTTCTTGACATACATCTACTTATTTTTAGCCCCCTCCCTATCACCTAACCTTATACCCAATGCAGATTTGTTCCAGTGGAATACCTTGGCTCCAAGCAGATGTAGTGTTTGGCTTAGTGTTTTAATTACCTTCGCCATAATGGCAGAAGGTTATGTTTTGGGCATTTGTGTGTCTGTGTGTCTGTGTGTTAACAGCATAACTCGAGAACCCTTGGATGGATCCTGATGATATTTGGTAGGTGGGTAGGGGTCAGGAGAACAAAGGTCAAGTTCGATAATGGGCCCCCTGGTAGCTTGCTAAGGTACTGCAGCAGAACTTCCATTTTTGATACCTCATTTTCTGTACATGCTGTGGTCGTGATTTTTGAGTGATAGATAGCCCTTGGGGTAGAGAGTAAGTGCTGTAAGTTTGGACCCCCTAGTCAAGCCATGTGTTTTTGAATTTGAGGCTCTACTTTTCTGGACTTAGACCTTACATCTGCTTGGAGATTAAAGGAAGGTCATGTTGGGGTCATTTGATTCTAAATGCGAATTTCACCAACCTCCAAGCAGATGTTGGGTTCGCCTTTGGGTCTTCCATACCAACATCTGCTTTGAGATATGATATTTGCCACTAGATGTGCAAAGGTTAGGTGTGACAGGTTGTCCAGTTTAACCCTCTCGACGCGAAAAGCCATTTTCGTGGCTTTCCCGTAGACCGCGAGAAGCCACGTACGGGGCTTCGTACGTCACGTTTTGGATTTTGAACTTCCTGCCCACCATCATGACGAATCCCACAACTAGAACGCTGGTAATTGTAGGAGAACCAATCAATCAGAAAACATACAGCATTTTGACTTCATTCAAACCTTATGTGAACGTAATCCAGACGCTAGATAATCATGAGTGCTTCAGGGGCCTCGTCGGCCGATAATGAAGATTTAGTGGAGGCTCCCACCAGCGGGGAAAGCGACGAACAACAAGGTAAACAACGGGTTTTTTTTGTGGAATATTTGCTGATGTCTCTTCATGCCAGGTTTGCGGTTTCGTACTGCTTATCTAGCTGCATTTTACAGGTTTGCGATAGCGAAACCTGAAGGTTTTACAGGCTTGCGATAGCAAACCTTTTTTTTTCAAATTTTTTTTTTTTTAGGGACCGTACGATATTTATCGGGGGGGAGGGCTGGTGCATTGGAAGTCGGATCAAAAAATTTTTTGATGGCCCTCCCCCCCATCTCAAAAAAATGTAACGTGACCCTCCCCCTCCACCTCAAAAAAATCAACATGCCCCCCCGACAGGCATAATCAAACGGGTAGAAAAACAACCGATAAAATAATCTTAATATAGACGTCAGGGCACAACGGCGCCAGTGTTCTCGCCAGGATTTTTTCACAGCGTCGGGGCAGGGGTCCGGGGGCATGCTCCCCCTGGGAAAATTTGGATTTTCAAACCCTCTAAAACAGAATTTTCTGCAATTTGAGAGGAAAATTATGCCCTTGAGATTGGATGCCGGTTGCCTTTTTTTTACTCCCGTTTTTCAGTAATCGTCGTCCGCCCTCCCCCAAATATATGTTATAACTATAAGCTCAGGGAATCAGCAGTCCGTTATCTGGCCCGGGTATTATTTGTCCAGTCATGTCTATATGAAAATTCTGGGTTTTTGATGCTTCCAAACAGGGCTCTAGCCAGTGAGTTCGTCAGCCCATGGAAAAATCCTGCCAATTTTTTTTCCGACATTGAATAAAGAATGCCTACCTCGTGCGATCAATGTTGCGCCCTCCCGCATCAAATGCTAGTAGTTTTTCCAGAGGACAAAATAACGGCGCCATCACACCTTGTGTTTTTTTTTCTATTTTGCCCGATGATTTTACTAAAATTTATCATTTATCGAATCGGTCGGGTTTTACAAGGCCGCGCCGTCATTTTCCACAAGCGTACGTTTGTTTCGTGCGACCTCAGGTAACCCCGTTTTCGGCGTGAAATCTTTGGCTCGCCGCTGGATTTCTTTTTACATAGAGACCAAGAACGTTATACATTATACGAAGGACGGTGATCTGCTGCGTCTTTGGCAGTGATCAGTGCCGGTGTAGCCTTGAAGGAGTAGCCAGAAAAGACGTCCCAACGTGCTGGGCGCTGCGATCGACAGTCTGTCTGGGGAGGGGGGCGTGCCGCGCCATGTGCACAGCCGACTCGATCGACGCTTGACAACAATATTGCGGCCCCTTTTCTGCCGCAAATTTTGCCCTTTTGAAACAAAAGAAATGTTGTAAATAAAAAATAAAGTGTATAGTTTTGGATTCTTCACATATTTACCGCGCACCACTTTTGTAACTTAAATATTTGGGGAAACTCAGCCGAGCCGAGTGCGTCTTTCCAGAAAAAAATAAGTCCGGAGACAGAATGACGTATGCCTGGCGGGAACGCTGATCAAGGGCAGCGCCACTTTGGGGGACCTAGGGGGGCGAAGCCCCCCGGAAGCTCTTGCATTTTAGGCTATTCAGAAGGCTTATTTTATCAGTTTTAGGGCCATGTCAAGATATCAAAACAAAAAATAGTATAAACAATTCTTTCAAAAAAATTAACATGGCCCTCCCCCCTATCTCAAAAAAAATTAACATGGCCCTCCCCCCACCTCAAAAAAAATTAACATGGCCCTCCCCCCCTAACGCACCAGCCCTCCCCCCCTGATAAATATCGTACAGTCCCTTAGATATTGTCAGAGCTTGTAGTTATACTTAGGTGAACATATAAATGAAAGTGGTTGGAAGTTGTACTATTTTTTAAATACTATTACTACAATTTTTCCTCAACAAAACAACAATTTCACATGATAATACAACACTACAATTGTTCAACAACAAAACATGTGATTATTATAAACTATATTTTGGTTTTCTCCCCAGCATCCAGCAGTGACAACATCGATGAAGATGATGAGCAGTGTGAAGATGTTTGATGCCCATCACATAATACCAGCATTGCTCTTGTATTATAATGTATTTCTGTGTAGTTTCAGGATAAGTAAAGTATGTTTTTGCCCCTGAATGGACTTTTTATTTTGTGAGACATGTTTTTGTTTTGTTTTGCATATTGTGTTTTTGTTTATTGTTATTACTATTACTACTATCAGATTGATGGTATGATGTTTATTTTGCTTTTATTGGAAAGGCCAGTCTGTGAGCTTTCCAGAAATATATAGTTTTCCTAGTCTACTCCTTACATAGCAGCTGTAATAATAATTAACAAAAAGTACTAATTGACACCTGTATAGACTGAAATTATATGTCATATATGGTATACAGGAAAAAATTTTATGACGTGCTGAGAGGGTTAATATATCCAGCTGCTGCCGAGCCTCATGCCTGCAAAGCTGGTGTGTTACACTAAAAAGTGAGTTATGGTATATATAGAGAATCACA
The DNA here is from genome assembly GCF_000003815.2 of Branchiostoma floridae. Classification (NCBI taxonomy): domain Eukaryota; kingdom Metazoa; phylum Chordata; class Leptocardii; order Amphioxiformes; family Branchiostomatidae; genus Branchiostoma; species Branchiostoma floridae. The sequence goes on from NC_049984.1 coordinate 3,079,794, forward strand.
GATACGAAAGCTAGGGTGTCATGCCAAAGGCTATAATAATATAACATAATATATCGGGTGCATTTGCAGACCAGTTATACCTGCAGCTATACAAGCTATACAGATACACTCATACAGATTCTGATATTTACAATGCTAACTCCTGCAGACACTCATATCAGATTCAGAGCCCTCTAGGAATGTAGCAATCTTTTCCTTAGCCCTTTTACGTGACCACTAAACTGTCCCGAGTCACCCATCATCATGCTACCAGCACGTGGGCGGAATGAATAAGTCCAACTCATGACCACAACCAAGTAACGGACATCTCTCACTCAACTATGCAGGAAGATATAACATCATCTGTTTACATGCTGTGCGCTTATAATCTATAATTAGATATACAAAATGTATGTGTTGACAGTGTGTATGGCAACGGCAATATACCAGCATGTTATGTCCTCTGTACACAGATAAACTGGGTGGTATATAGGCCGTTATAAACACAGACAGAAGACCAACAGTAAACAACAAAAGGCAGACAGTGTATTGTTGTCTGTGTGTGAAAATGGTAGGCACACATGTTAGCAGTTCAGAATGACCTTACCAGCCCATCCCCTAACATTTAAACCAGTCACCATCTGGACAATGATTACAGTCTTTAGTCGGTAGTTTAGACCTTCAGCTTGGGCCATTTTGTGCAGTCGTTCAACTGGCATTTAAAGAATCATTTTATTCCTCCCACCCAGTAAATGATATTTTGCCACCGATAATTTTATATTTTGAAACGGTACACGTATATGACAGACCATTCCACAATGCCCCCCACCACCCCCACCCCCATCCTCAAGCCACATCAATGTTATGATGTACAACAAAATGTTGAAAACTAACTTTGGATGTTCCAATTGACGTTCCTCTGTGATGGCAATTGAAAGTACATTTTGTATAAAGATTTCATATGATATCTTTGACAAGTTGAGAAGGGTCAAAAGAATAACCAAAAGGCAGCTTGTTAGTACACCCTAAACAGGGCTCGAAATACCACATGCATATGCAAGTTTGTGCATGTAAAATTGGTGTGGTGCAAGTAAGTTTGGACCAAACTTGCACCAGTGCAAGTTACTTTTATCCACTAATATCTGACTTTAAAAAAAGCTTACACACACCAAGAATATTGTCTGCCATTGAAAGGTAAAAGAAAACAACACTGAATAAAAAAATAGCCTAAATTTGTTATTTCTAAACTTGGTTAGACATCCAGGTAAACAAAATTTGAAGACAATTCCATCTCTATAATGCTAATAATTCCTATGGTGTTGTCTTAAGTTGATTTGCATATGAGTAAATACATTTTGCATACAATTTAGTGACTTTGATATGATCAACTGGATTTTCCAGTTATATGTGTTTGTATTGAGTTGTTCTAGCAATGGTTAGGAATAGTGATGGAAGTCACTCGAAGAGTCCAGAAGAAATCTATTGATCTTATCAAGTTGTAGACATTGAATTGTCTTAAATTAAGCCTAAATTCACATTTGTTGTACAATTTGAAATCCAAAATAAAATACGCTTTGGAAAACAAATATCCAAACATGAGGTCTTTATGTATCCCCATCTATTTGCAAATTTTCAGAAGAAGAATAAAGGGTTAACAGTTCACTATTTTGGGTTGTGCAAGTAAGTTTCTTTTGGTGCAAGTTACCTTTGGCTTAACTTGCACTGGTGCAAGTTGACTGAAAAGTGTATTTCGAGCCCTGCTAAATACTTAAAGGGAAATGGCATATAAAATCTTGGATACCTTTCTATCTAGCAAAAGTGGACCACAGATGAGTGAGATTTGCAAGCAGTTTGTTATAAAGAGTAAACTTCTGGCCACATAATATAACATGTATAAACATGTTTAAAACAGAAAGTCACACAGCTGAGTAAAGTAAAGGCACTCGTCGGTCTCGCAGGACCATGAGTAGTACTACATATAATTTCTACACAATGTACTTATTGTTTGTTTTTGCGTATACGTTTTGACCTTTTGTGTTCTGATGCAAGTCTCTGCTTTTCTTCCCCCCGTTTTAGTCCCTCCTTGACTCCCTGTTTCCAACCAGTTCTGTTTGCTGCAAGTGTCTCCCAACTGTCAATGTTCATGTCGAGGGCTTTCAAGTCCCGTTTGATAACATCCTTAAAGCGTAGGTGGGGACGACCACGGGTTCTTGTCCCAGTAGCCAGTTCACTGTACAATAAGTCCTTTGGGATCCTCCCATCTGGCATACGGCACACATGACCAAGCCAGCGAAGTCTTCGCTGCGTCAGCAGCGTGAACATACTAGGAATATTAGCACGTGTAAGTACATCTACATTGGTGACATAATCACTCCACTTGATATGAAGAATTCTACGCAAGCAACGCATGTGAAATGTGTTAAGTTTCCTTTCCTGACTTGTGTATAGGGACCATGTTTCGCTGCCATAAAGCAGAACACTGAGCACACACGCCCTATAAACAGCAATCTTTGTGTGTATTGTAAGTTTCTGATTTCCCCAGACTCTCTTTTGTAGTCTGGCAAAAGTAGTTGCTGCTCGTCCTATTTTACAATTTATTTCAGCTTCCAGGGAAAGGTTGTCTGTCACAGTGGACCCTAGGTAAGTAAACTTGGGAACCACTTCTAACTCATAATTGTTGATGGTGACTGCTGGGGGGTGGTCGACTCCCTGGCCCATCACTTGTGTTTTCTTTATACTTATGGTCAAGCTGAAGTCCTGACAGGCAGCAGAGAATTTGTCCAACAGTGTTTGTAGCTTGTTCACAGAGTGAGCTGCCAGTGCAGCATCATCTGCAAATAGAAGGCGCTCTCCTCAACAAACCTTCAAGTGAAAATGCTGAGCAGAGGTGGAGTTACCTCAGAGACACACTCCACCGTACAGCGTTAGGTGTCTTTGGAAGAAAGCAGGGAAAGACCCAAGATTGGTTTGAGGAGTACGCAAGTGAACTAAATGTGGTCATTGAAGAAAAGCGTACAGCACTTCTAGAGCATAAGCGCGCACCCAGTCAGCTAACCTTGCAGGCCCTGAGAACTGCCAGGAGCAAAGTCCAGCGCATGGCTCGACAGTGTGCAAACAAATTCTGGCTTGATCTTTGCAAAAGCATTCAGTCTTCAGCGGAAACAGGCAACATCCGCGGTATGTACGAGGGGATAAAGAAAGCCATTGGACCAACACAAAATCGCTCCGCACCTCTTAAGTCTCTGTCTGGTGAAACAATTACTGACAGAGGGAAGCAGATGGAACGGTGGCTAGAACATTATTCAGAGCTGTATGCAAGGGAAAATTCCATAAATGAGACAGCACTGGACAGCATCGAGACTCTGTCCGTTTTGTGGGAACTGGATGCAGTACCAACATTGGAGGAGATGAGCAAAGCCATCGACAGCCTGCGCTCAGGTAAAGCACCTGGTATGGACGGAATACCTCCTGAGGTCATCAAGAGTGCTAAAGGTGTACTGCTGCCTGAACTGCATGATATACTGTGTAAATGCTGGGAGGAGGGAGAGATACCACAGGACATGAAAGACTCAAACATTGTCACATTATACAAAAATAAAGGAGATAGAAGCGATTGTAATAATTATCGCGGAATTTCCTTACTCAGTATTGTGGGGAAAATCTTTGCACGGGTGGTCCTAGGTCGGCTGCAGCGACTTGCTGACAGAGTGTATCCGGAGTCCCAATGTGGCTTCAGGTCAGAGCGTTCCACCATTGATATGATATTCTCCCTACGACAGTTACAAGAAAAATGCAGAGAACAGAGACAACCTCTTTATATTGCTTTTATAGATCTAACAAAAGCTTTTGATCTCGTCAGCAGAGATGGCCTATTCAAAATACTTGTCAAGATCGGATGCCCTCCGAAACTTCTCAGGATGATCCAGTCCTTTCACACAGGTATGAAAGGAGTTGTCCAGTTTGATGGATCGTCCTCTGAAGCTTTCGACATTCGCAGTGGGGTAAAGCAGGGCTGCGTATTGGCCCCAACCCTGTTCGGAATTTTCTTTGCAGTAATGCTGAAACATGCTTTCGGCTCTTCAACTGAAGGAGTGTATCTCCACACCAGGTCAGATGGGAAACTTTTCAACTTGGCCAGACTTAAAGCCAAAACCAAAGTCCGTGAAGTACTTATCAGAGACCTTCTATTTGCACACAGCTGAGGCACTACTTTTAAGGGCACCAGCTGGTGGTACATAACAGAGACCTACCATCTGCATTTGAACTTGAACTAGTCTAAACAGATTCACACAGGATCAAATGCTTCAGACCTACCATTCAAGACAGGGGAACTAGCAATCATATGACTAGCAGGCGGACCGAGGTTTAAATAACTTATGACTCTACGATCAATAGGAGGTCAATTAAGTCTCACTCCAGATGTTTCCTATGAATGTAATATATCGTTATCGCTCGCTGATATCGCCTACCCTTCTTGTTTTTGCAGGAATCGCACTTTCAAATGTTTTGTGCAGCAAAAACGTGCTTAGACTGCAAAATAAAAATCAAAGTAGAGTGGACTCATTCCTCAAGATAGAGACAGTTACCAATAAAACTGATGGATATTATTATACCTTCTAATACTGATATTGTGTATATATGAACTATGATCAACAAAGAATAATATTCTCTAAACATACCTTTTTATTCTAATCATTACCGGTATCACAAAAGACAACAGAAAACAGATAATAATATTTGCATAATAAACAACCCTGATAGACATGTCCATGGTCTTACTACGGAGATTGTAGTGGTCTTTGAATATCAGATACATTCGTCGTCGTATCCATTCAATGTAAACTGAAATGTGCAGACATATCATTTGAGAAATAAATAATTCACTGTCGTCTATAAACTTTGTCACGATATGTCATTCTAGTAGATACGTGTAAATGATCTTCTTATTCCAACACTTGGTTTCAAGATTATAACGTATATGTATGATCTCAAATGTCACAGAAACTGGTTTATCAATTTCCGTGTTTGTCCACTTTCTGTAAGCTATCATGCCTTAATCAATTTTCCTGATAACATTTGGGAAAGACAATACACAGGTGTGCATTACACAATGTCATAATCCTTGTAATATACTAGTACCTGTTAAGTCTGTCAATGTGTAGCCACAAACGACACGCAGGGGATGGCTATTGAAGATAAAAATCAAGGGGGGATAAGTTTGGCCTAAGTGGGATGCCAGACCCCCTCCCCCCAAGGGAAATTTTGGCCCTAAAACCTTCCAGGTGGCCTGGGGAGGCCCTGGGAAACATTTTGGCATCCAGGCTAGGTTAATCATAGACTAGGGAGGGTTTCCTTAAAATTACCACCCACCCCCCCACCCCCCAGGCCAGAAAATCCCTTTAAACCTGAAAAATTTTCAGCCCCCCCCCCCCCCCCCCAATATCAAACTACAGCAGATACACATTGATGCTTTGAAGTTAAAGAGGGCACTTCCAAGACACTTCAACACTTACTTAGAACCCAAGTCTTAGGTTCCCCCCCCCCCCAATATCAAACTACAGCAGATACACATTGATGCTTTGAAGTTAAAGAGGGCACTTCCAAGACACTTCAACACTTACTTAGAACCCAAGTCTTAGGTCCCTATCTTTCTCCTACCCTTATCATGTGTGGTAAGAGCATGTTTGCTTTCTCTACTTGCTACTGTGTTGAAGGATGGGGGAACCTGATACCCAGTTGTTACTGACATGGCACTGCTACTATTATGTACTGTACTCTAAACATGACAAGCAACCCTGTACAGTGAGCGTTATGCCCATTGAATCTATGTAACTACCAGTACTCTGTTTATCTTGGTTTAATGCATGTTGGCTTTTGAGTACTTTGCTAACATACCGTACCCTCCCTAAATGCGGATTTCCCCTAACTCCTGTCTAAATAAGCAAACGGGAGAGACGCTCTGTAAGCAAGCGGCCTACTTCTAACCACACTACGATTTCCTAGTGACTAACAGTCTGTAAACAGTAAGTCCTTCATTCTATAACGGTTAACCAACACAAACCTACACAGGAGTTTGGAGGCTGGGTAAGGCCAGCAATTCTGTATTTTTACAACACCATTATATATCAAATTTCCAGGCAAGGAAATCAAACTTTCAAATCTGTATCATTATGATATTATGTATATAGGACTACAAGGCATGCAAGCTATTTCAGTATGCAGTTTCTCTGTTGCTGCTTACTTGGTTATGATACTGTAAACTTTCCATCTTAGAAAATCGTTCTTATCTATTTACTTATCATGATAGTAAATGTCAAGGAGGTTTTTGACCTTTCGAAGGTATTATTATTAGCATATTTACAAATCGCCTAAGGCCTTTTGTAATCCATTTATCAACAGTGGCAAACACTACTGAAATTTTAATCACAAAGACCAAGACATATATTTCCAGAAGCCAACAGAAATGAAAAAGACAGTCGGATACTTTGATGTCATTTTAGGATGCGCATTCGTTTTCCACAGAAGTGACCGAAGCGGGCCAAATTACAAAACTCAATAACTGTAATCCACTATAGATTGCAAAAGATTGACCAAATTACTGTAGATCTGCATAAATTGGTAGGAAAGTGGGCTGTGTGCAAGTGGCGATTATTGTTATAGGGGGTCATTTATAAGCTACAATTTACATAAGGCCACACCGATTTAATTTCTTGGTTCACGGATTCGCTCGCTCCAATTTTTTGGAAAAAAAAATAAAAATAAAAATTACCACTCAGCAAATTTTCACCATTAATGAAACCATTCACCAACTTTCTGGTGTAGCAAATTGGCCTTTATATTATAAGCTCCTTAAAATGTGGGTACAGGTGCTGTTACTGTACAAAAATAGTGTTTTTGTACTTTTTTCAAGCTGAAACCTTTTTTCTTTATGTTTTGGATTAGCCATTACCTTTGCCCCAACCATTTTACAATTTTTATTTTTATTTTTATTTCGCCCTCTCGCTCCATATTTTTTATGAAAAAATCCGTGAACCAAGAAATTAAATTGGTGTGGCCTAAATGGGGTAAGTGTCCTTTTTTTCCCTTTCTACAATTTTCACTATTAGAGTAGAATGTTTCCTTTTTGCTATGCATATAGTGAAGTCAGAATAGCCTCAGGTAAAATATTTCTATACTCCCTTGACCTATTTAATCAAAATCATTTAACCCTTGGTAACTCACTGCTATGCAAAATATTTCGTCTGGTGGTCTGTCTGGGGTTGATAACTTCGTAGAAGAGTTCATGAGACAAAACAGTTTTATATATTCATAATATTCTATAAATACTACAATGCCATGATTTTAATCATGATACACAAGCTAGTTTCCTTGCACAAAGCCATACAAACTTTTATAAGCCATTTACAATATCTAACGCCAATTTGACAAGGAAGTGAAATCAAAAAGTTGAGAAATGAACACTGACCCTTAACTTTCGACAAAACATTTGCGAATTACATTTCGCTGATTTAATAATAAATTTGCACCACTCAAAATATATTCTAGAGAAAACTTGGAACCACTCCAAAATAATTTGTAACCCCCAAAATGAGAACTGATATCATTTCTCTGGGTTAGCAAGCTATCTTTCTAAACCAGTGAATACCTCTTAAGCTCTTTACACCTTAAATATGTAAACAGTATATTAGAATTTCTTATTAACAACAACAACAGGAATATACTGTTTACATATTTGTTGTTATATTCCACTAAATATGACAACAAAAGTATTATAACGTTAATTTCCTAACAAAAGAACAACACAATTAAACCTACCTGTGATTCAAACCGGGCCGGGCCTGGAACAAAAAAATACAAACAAACGTAAGATTTAGAAAAAATGGGAGGCTATACTCAAGGAAATGCTTAATACGAGTATTATAAAGACTGCGAGGAAATATAAGATTTTTTATGTATCTATTATTCCGGCGCAATGCGTACCCGAGCTCTCAGTCCTGACCGCTCCCACCGACCCATCCTTCCGTAGCGCAACGCTCTCCCCGCCGGTAAACTGGAAGCACTCTTTCCTGCATCTCCTCCAGTCGTCCTGTAACGATTTGGCACACTGGTAACACATCGCCCAGGCTTGCTCCTCGTTAATCGGCGCTCCAAAAGCCCTGAGAATCTCCTCCAAACTGAATACATCCTTCTCGGAGCGACCGCCGTCGCCTGCTACCGGACTGGTCGCCATCTTGTTCGAATCTGACACGTCACGTGACCACCATCAAATTTAGCCGCCGGGCCGCTGTTGTTGTTTACAAACTCGTCAGCCAATCACGGCGCGGGATTTTGAAAGCTGAGTAAACATTGCGTCATGATGTCAGGGGCGCGCCCACATGGCGCGAAAAGGACGGAGTCCGAATAAGTGAAAGTGATTGCGTAATTTCTGAGTCATACTACAAGGAGGAGGCATGACCTGATGATGTTATTCCATAACAACAAAATAGTTTTCAATCATACAGAAAACGGATACAAATGTCATCGAAAGTAACATCCATTGGCATAATACCGGTCGGTTTACTGCAATTTCTCAAGCAATGCTAATTTGGCAAATGATCAACGCATCATTTTCTCCAGTTACATGTTGCTGTTACAGCTTACCTTTGCCACTTCTTCTGTGTAAATTATTTTGTCTCTCTGGTCCTGCTAAAAACATAATATCGTAATTGGAACACACCGCGGAATTGCACGGAGAACGGGCGCGTGGTTGGAAGGGGGTGCACTATACCGGTCGAACGAAACACGGCACAATTAACTGCCGCTATGTACCTTTATTCATCCTCTGTTGTTCCTTTCTTTCCTGTTAGTAGTTGCACAAAACAAAAATCTGCATGAGCATACAAAAAGTCATGAGAAAATGGGCGTATACTGACAAGAATTTTCATTTAATTTTGGTCCGTCACAACCGCTATGACGTAAAACTTTACTGCTGGCCGTAGCATTGAAAATGGCGGGAAAATGGCGGCGTACGTTCAATTTGACCCATTCAGCCGTAGATCCGGGCGATAATGCAACGGTTCCTCACACTTTTACACGAGTTGTAGGTCACCAAAAGAAATTCAAGATTGCTGTTGAATCATGCTCGTCTTGTGCCGTGAGCACATGTGATTATTATCTACAAATCTGGCGATGAACGTGACAGTGTGTTTGTCCCACGACGAGCTCGCCTGCCCCGAAAATGACCTGAAAACTTTTGGCCTTGTTGTCTTCGAATGAATTGTTATCGATGCTTTGTAAATTATGTATTGGACACCTAGATGTCTGAAGTGTGCATACCTCAGAAATAACTATTGTTGCTTGTGTAGATCTCTTTAAGTTCCACTATTTTTAATCGACCGGTATAAGGCTTATGACCGGTATTATGCCAATGCATGTTAGATTCCAAGTCAAAGAAGAAGCTATGAAAGAACAAAAATTATTTAATATACTATACTCCATGTGCCGTCCTGATGGGGTCACAGGTTGCATGAGTGCTGCAATGCGTGTATTCTGACAGCACAGCAAGAATCAAATATCCGAAAATAGTTTCATCAGGTTGGTAGAACATAGGATGAAGGAGAATTCTTTGTACACAACCAGTAAGCTATGTAAGTACCCACTGGTTGGGTACAAAGAATTCTCCTTCATCCTAAGAATACAAATACTTTGTCACAGGCACACGTGCGTAAGGCTAATTCACCTCTATTCGTTTCTAACCTATATTCGTTGGTTTTAGGTATTTAAGAATATCAAGGTGTCGGGCCGTGGTTTCAAAATGCAACGTTTTAGAAATAATGCAGTTCATCTGTTTGAAACCACCATTCGTCAACTTGAAATCCCTAAAAAAAAATTTTTTTAAACAACGTATTTAGGCTACCCCGTGGATAAAGGTGAACTTGCGTTATACTCTGGAAGCAGAGATTGGGCTCTGGTTTTGACGTCTCTTTAGGTGTTTTTGTTGGGCTTTCTTTTTTGTCAGGTTTTCTTCTCTTTTTTTTTTTTTTTTTGTCCTACAGACAAAAGAAAAAAAACAACCAGATCATGACAAAACGGCAAGCACACAAGAAACGCTTAAAACGGTGTCAACTGAAAACTACTCGGAGCCTAACATCTGCTTGGAGGGTAGATGCGATCACGTTTGAGTTTCTTCACCAGTGTTGCTATGTGTGTATTCTTACTCTCCAGGCAGAGATTCACTGGTCGGCGGACTTATAGATAGAAAGCCCGACAAAACCGCATATCAAAAAAAAAAAAATCTCAAAACCCAGCCGGAGCCGAAGCTCTGCTTGTAGAGAAGATGCGGTCAAATTGAAGTTACATCAGTGCTGCTATCTGGCGAGTGGCTGATGAACTGCAAGCAATGCAGGCATCACAAATAACGAATGACTGAAGACACACCGGGCTACAGCACAAGTCATGTTGAAGAGATACAAAAAGAAAGTGTCGTTGGATAAATTCAACTTCTCCTCGCTTTTCTGTTAAAGTGGAGATAAAAGAACAAATATGTTTTATGATCGATGGTATGTCTAGTTGCATTAAGAATATTAATTTTTCTACAGAACTTAGGTGTATGAAATAAAGAAATTGGTTTGTATAACCTTATACAGTTCATTTCTCTCTACGGTATACAATCTACACTCTACTACAAAATGTCATTCGTCCTCTATTCTATCTAAATTACAGTATACTAGTAATGTAGTCTGCATCTGTGTTATACTTTATCTGACCCTTACCTCCGTCATGACCTCAATGAAGCATTGCTTGTAGCTCTCATGTTACTGCAGTTAGCCCACGGCACGGGCAAGAATTTGCAATACACTTTTTAATATGAGATTGAATTTACATGTGTATATCGCATTTATTCATTGTTTATTTATTTTATTGATATCTTCAGACGCCTTTTTGACAAAATGATTTTTATCAGGGCCCAGGTACACATACAAAATGCATGATGATGATTATGTGTATATCGCATAAAACAGACACATTGTGAAAGGATGGCCAAATAAGGATATGAGAACCCCCTGCCTGCTCGCTCGGTGGTATCGCCCGTCATTCAGTAGCGAGCGTCGAGCGGGCACGCTTCTCTGTCTCCTACTACTACTAGTCCTAGCTGTACCAACGAAGTGTGTTTTTTCCCCACCCGACCCAGCCCTGTGTTGATGATTATATGTTTAATCAATCATTTTGAAAAAAGAGAATTAAAAATTGAACCGCGGACACTCTGGGCTCCTAGCTTGATTGTGTTTATTGCTGGCATGCAACAAACCCCCACAGGCTCGGTAACTTTATAACATGTCATTGTAGCCTTTATATAGCGTTTATGTTAAGCATGAAGCATCAAACTCCGCGGACAACAGAAACAAAAAGTTGCCGGAGGTATGTGTTCTCGGAACTCGAGTCCTTGTTGCGACTCCGCGGAGCTCATCAGGGTAGAGCCCTCCGTATTTCTCTCGCCACGCGTCCTGCCGCAGTCGAACCGCAGGTCACCGTAGAACGCGTTATTCTCTGAAATACGGCTTACGCCGGGTCACTGACTGATCCCGCTGCATGGGTGTAAACTACAGCTTATTTTGCAACAAAGACACCTTAGATATACATAATGTTTATACTTTTTCGTATCTACAGGATTTTCCCAGCACAGCCATGTGGATATTTATTGCATTGCAAAAGATCAGCCAACGTTGTGGCCCCTCGAAAAAAAAGCAATTTTCGGTCTGTGTATTTGTGATTATCTTTTCTCCAGTTGGCCGGGACACAATCAGTTTTGTCCACAGTCGGACAGTCCAGTTCCTAACCTTTACATTGATACCAAACTTGAAGGGTAAATTTTAGGAGAAACGGTTTTGCCTCCCAAAAAACTACAGCCATGTCAAATTCCCTGGCGTCTTTCTTCGAATGAGAAACCACACACACTGATCTTTCACTATGCTTTACAAAACTCAGACATGATGTTTTGACATCATTACGCTTGCACATGAATCCTACTTATTCTGGCTTCTGGATAATGTTAGTTTTATTTTGGTGGGTTTCCCGAAATCTTTTTTGAAACGGTTTTGCCCCCAAATTAACTGCGAACATGCGCAAATCACAGTGATGAAGTTTCAGTCTGGTTGTAGCTACCCAAGCACACTACCCTGCGGACGGAGGGTTCGCTTAAAAGGCTGGGCTGTCTACCAGGCCAGGCTATCTGGCCTGTCTACCTGGCCTGGCTATCACGTCAGGCTACTAAGATCCCCCCATTCA
>NC_049984.1:3092136-3101649 GCF_000003815.2 Branchiostoma floridae
AAATAGCTGATAGCCGACCTTCGGGTGGAAAAACTCCTGCGCCGATTGGTCGGCTTCGCCGACTTCCCCGACCTTCGGGTAATCCCCAACCCCGGCAATGCTCAGCGATACGGTGTACGGGCGAATCAAAGACAATTCCTTGGCCTACCGCCTATGGTTAGACCTAGAAAACAGAGGTCCTGGGTTCAAATCTATATCTATCTAAATCTAAATCCTTTGACATGTCACAAAATCTGTGCTGTTAACAGTATTTTCCCCACTCCAAATTGTACAAGGGGGTCGGAGAGATTATTGGCAGTTAGGAGAGGATTGGGCTCTGTCCTGGACACAAAAATTGTACAGTAGATAACAATCCACAGCCTCAAAAAGGCTATGTGACTACCGAGATTGTATATGTCAACATGGCATACTCTAGCATAGAGAACAAGGAGGTACATGTAATTATACCCCCCTTGGTCAGTAAAGTTACAAGTTTAGCTTTCCAGTGATTTATCAATTTCATGCTCTTCCTTCTTGTTGCACGAGCTGAGATAGTTTCTATTCTAGAAGATAGATATTCAATAAAGAAATAAATTTCTGTTGCTGGCAAGCCCATTCTTACACACACACACACACACACACACACACACACACACACACACACACACACATTCACACACACACACACACACAAACATACACACACACAGTCCTGGTACTTGTGTTCCTGACAGCTGCAAGGAAGGCTTCCCAGACACATTCCCAAGGGCCCAGCCAGTGGTGGACAGGCCAACCTCCTGTTGGAGATTAGCAATTACTATGCCCGTCAATCAGCTATTTTGGCTGAGTGCCATATGATTGGGCTATGAATGGGATATCTGAGTAGCCTGACGTGATAGCCAGGCCAGGTAGACAGGCCAGGTAGCCTGGCCTGGTAGACAGCCCAGCCTTTTAAGCGAACCCGACATATGTACTAGTATCCTATCAGTATCACAGCCCAGTCTGCAGTACCNAGATCAGCCAACGCTGTGGCCCCTCAAAAAAAGCAATTTTCGGTCTGCTGTATTTGTGATTATATTTTCTCCAGTTGGCCGGGGCACAATCAGGTTTTGTCCACAGTAGGACAGTCCAGTTCCTCACCTTTACATTGATACCAAACATGAAGGGAATATTTTAAGAGAGACGGATTTGCCCCCAAATTAACTGCGAACATGCGCAAATCACAGTGGTGAAGTTTCAGTCTGGTTGTAGCTACCAAAGCACACTACCCTGCGGACGGACCCAATTTTTATACATTTCGCATTGTGTCACAGACCTCATTTCTTGGTACAAGAATCTGAATGGGTGCGGCTGTCACATGCAATATAATAAGTGGCATGATGATAATCAAACACACATAGACACTGAGTTTTAGTACAAAGTAAGAGTTTTTAAGATTCATCATATTTTGAGTAAATCTGTTTCGAACTCCTGGTCCGAACCTGGGTTCGAACGGTGGAACCCAGCCGGTACGTTCCATGTTCGTGCCGCGGGGGGCAGGCCTAATGTTGCAAGTTCAACCAGCACTTGAAAAAGTTGATATGATTAACGGCTCAAGTCTTGCCGTCGCAAATAGATTTCGGGAAGCCCACCAAAATAAAATTAACATTATCCAGAAGCCAGAATAAGTAGGATTCATGTGCAAGCGTAATGATGTCAAAACATCATGGCTGAGTTTTGTAAAGCATAATGAAAGATCAGTGTGTGCGGTTTCTCATTCGAAAAAAGACGCCGGGGAATTTGACATGGCTGTAGTTTTTTGGGGGCAAAACCGTTTCTCCTAAAATTTACCCTTCAAGTTTGGTATCAATGTAAAGGTGAGGAACTGGACTGTCCGACTGTGGACAAAACTGACTCTGCCCCGGCAAACTGGAGAAAAGATAGTCACAAATACACAGACCGAAAATTGCTTTGTTTCGGGGGCCACAACGTTGGCTGAACTTTTGCAATGCAATAAATATCCACATGGCTGTGCTGGGCAAATCCTGTAGATGTGAAAAAGTATAAACATTATGTAGGTCTGAGGTATTTTTGTTGCACAACAGGCAGTTGTTTATACGCATGCAGCGGGGTCAAACCAGGACAAACTGCGTTCTGGCTTATGACCTGTCCAGAGAACCTGCGCAGAACATGATGCGCATAGAGCTCTGCGGTTCGACTGTTCCGTGTATCTTATGGTGACATCCACTGGGATCAAATAGCCAGGCTTTTATAAGAGAACGAGCAGAAAAACAATCTCCCTATATATATAGCTATCACATATTTTGTAAATTACATTTGCATACTGCTATCAATTTTGAGGCATCAAATGTCACTTGCAAATCTACATCGAAAAACTGTGTTCTGCTACATCTAATTAGTCGAATGGCCAAGCATCGAATATTCGGTTCTACTTCCGGGGTTTTCTAAAACGACACAGATCACATAGAACGCCAAGACACGGCGCACGCATGGGTGTAAACAACTGTCTGTGGTGCAACAAAAAGGCCTTTGACTTGCATAATGTTTATACTTTTTCATATCTACAGGATTTTTCCAGCACAGCCATGCACATATTTTGTGCGTTGCAAAATGGCATCTGGCACTATGGCTTTTGAAACATTAGCACTTTTTGTCCAGTTTATTTGTGCTTCTCTATTTTACAATTCACTTAGATCCAATTATCTAATTCCACAACGTGATAGTCCATTTCACTGCCTTTGCAATGATACCAAAGTCTCCCGGTTGATTTGAGAAGCAACGAGTTTACACCCCCCCCCCCCCCCAAAAAAAAACCTGCGTCGACAACGGTAGAACGTACGGGGTAAAGGGTCTTCAGCAGAGACAATATTTTCTATGCCAGTGCTATGCTAGTAGCAATAGTCGACATTAAGTTATATATCAAATTAAAGCTAAGGTTTCTGGGAACCAACACACAGATTTCAAGAGGGATAGAGAATTCGTCATAAATGCAACGCCGTTTCAAAGATGATAGTGAAGAAGAACTTTATTGCACGACATTTGTACATGGTACAATGTATTACACGAAGTACAAAATAGGTGTATAGAATAAGAACATCCTTATTAACATAGCAAAAAGGGCTAAAACAAGATATAATGTTACAATCGAGTTGGGCTAATCATGGCTTTCATTATTCTTTCTAATAACAAAGCAGTCTTTGATATATTTGGCTAACTTTGCATTATGGGAGTTGTGGCATCTAAAGATATATACAAATCTGTTTTTAGCATCGAGGTTCTTGAAATCTGCTGTAATAGATTCTAGAAATGTGAATAGCTCATTACGTAAAATAGTGTATTTAGAACATTCCATTAAAAAGTGAAATTCATCTTCAATATGCTTTGGACAGAAAGGGCAGAACCTTTGGTCAGGGGCTACATTGTAATATCTGCCTGTTTCAATATTCAATTTATGGCTACTGATTCTTAACTGAGTTATCGCTTTTCGAATTTCAAAATTATCTATATCATAAAGGTATCTTTCTTGTTCATAACATTCTTTTGACTTGCTCAGAAAAGACAGTTTTGAATTGTTTTCAATAGAATTAAACCAATACTGTATATATGTATCTTGTAGCCGGAGGCGCAGTTGGTTGACAATATAATCTACATTATAAGCCTCAGGTTTCATCCATATGTGTCCCAAGCCATGGTAACAGAGAATGTCCTTAACATGATTAATCCAGTCTTGATTGTCAGTAAGTACAGTATTGTATGCATCGCGAAGCAGAGAGTCCTCAGATAAGTTTACCAAACGGTGCCAGTATTTAATGAGCTGAATTCTAGTAGATATTATAATTGGAAAAGTTCCTAACTCTCCTCGCACGCCGTCGTTAGATGATTTTGAATGAACACCAAGTAGAAATTTTTGAAAACGTGTGTCGAGTATGTCAAATTCTGGTATATCTAAAGGGAGGCGTGTGTTATCGATTGAAAAATCATCCTTTTCTAGATCAAGCCCTGACGCATGTCTTAAAAACATGTCTTTGTCTGATCTTTTTTCAAAATTAATAATATAAGAATGAGTTAGATCAGTGCAAGTGCTCTTTCGAATTGACAGTGGAATATTATCGTCGATCTGAAGTTTGTTCAATAAGAAAGATAAAGTATGTTTTGGAGAAGATGGAGACCGTTTCACCAAGTAGAACGCGCAAGGAGCCTCGTCTCTGTAACGGACATTTAATAATCTCTATTCGTGTACTATGCTACCCTGTATTTAAGCTATATATCAAATCAAAACCATGGTTTCTTAAAACCAGCTCACAAGTTTTCATGATTTTTCATTAACTCTACGTACTTACAACGCCGTTACAAATTTGACCTCGAAATTCCATGGTTGCCCGGAGAGCGACCTCGCGCGGAGGGAGAACACGCGTCTTGATCACGGAGTGAACATTTTTAGTATTCTTCGTACCATATTATTCAACCAACACCAATAATTTGACCATCGTTGGGAGCAACAAAGCTTGATCTTTAAGCATGCCAACCTTCATGGACCTACAGTCAGCCACTTTTCTGTTATAAGCATTAAATTAGAGGGTATACGTAGTTTAACGGGAGATGCGCGCTGCGTCGTTTTCTCTGTTTTAGAAAATAAGCGTGTTCTAGATCATTGGCCATTCGACTGTAATCATTATGTCATCATTTGCCTGCAGATGTTACATTTCTAGTTCCTTTTGTTGTTTGTTATTCCACAACAGAAAAGAGATGGCCGATCCCAGTTGTGGAGGTTCTACTGAAGATATGTGTCCTGGTCATCCTGGGAACGAGGCTGAAGATCTTGGCCCTGGCCATCCTGGGAACAAGACCAACAGCATCGAGGGCCAGACAGCAGACGCGGGCCGGCAGCAGGACTGGGAAGAACCAGCTTCATGCCAGGAAACGTTTGATGGGAAGGTCAGGAAAACTGGCTCGTCATCACAGCTAAAACTGGGGGCCCGGGAGAGCAACGTGCCTGAACCCTGTACTGAGAAACCCTACATGTGCGGAGAGTATGGGTTCAGGACAGATCGCAAGCTCAACTTATCCAGATATATGAGAACTGGAGAGAAACCCTACANTATTGTTATCATACGACTTCTCTCTCTTCGCAGCCAGTGGCTGAATTGTGAGAAGCTTACAATAGGCGGGGCTACATGTATATCACAAGGGCCTATGACCTCACTACGACAACAATGCTAAAGGAATTTAGGGTTATCAATGGCCGAAGTAGAAAGGTGTCGCAAAGGAGAAATTTTGACATCCTGACTCTCGAAATCGTTATTTCCTGTATTTTGTTGGGCATTTCTTTCTGGCAGACTAAGCTCCGTTCAATGACATTTCTATTAGCAAAAAAAAAAGAAAGGTTTTTGAGGGCGACGCCCCCTAACATATTTTCTCCATGAACGAAGGCCTTCGCAAAGTCTGTGTAATTCAAAGTTTACAAGACATAACCTATGAGTTCGCTCATATTTCAAGTCAGACTGAGACTCGTTAGAAACATGCACATAAGACGACAAATCCTAAAAGGGACGACAGCTTACCTCGATTGCTTTTGTCGCTCTCCAGAAATGTCACAGCTTGTTGTTTATTGCGACCCGGTATAAGGACACTTAATGCTTAATGGTCATTATAATAACCGGTCGAGTCGGTACGTACAGGGGATCCGCAGGTCAATCCGCCTTGCAGATGGTTGTCGGATATAGTTCAGGGCCTAAAACTTCTAGATTTTTTTCCTGGTCAAATGGGTAGAAATCCTGGCAGTTTTGAGGTGGGTGTGACAGGGGAGGGTTTCTACTTTCTGATTAGGGCCAAAAAGCTGAGTTTTTGTGGTTGCTGAGAGGTATAAAGTTGGGACTTTTTTGTCCTAGCACATGGCCTTCTCACTGGATTGTGGTGCGGTTTTGAGGTCAGGGGTCAATTTCTCAGTTTCCCGGAAGTTTCACCGTTAGATACTTGGCGAAATGTGGTTTTTCGGATATCTGAGATGTCGGGCTTTCATATGAGGGTATGTTTGTGTGCCAGTAACGTCAGAAAGTTGAGTTATTAACAGTTGCTTTCTCCTCTTTTTTGTATAGGGAACCATTGTTTAGAGGCTGCAAATTGAATCACCTGCGGATACCCTATATAAGAAATTACCGATGCGTTGAATTTCGCGTGAGACTCTATGGAGTGTGGTCTTCATGTGATTGTACATAGTCCGCTGAGTATTTGTAAGGTTACCTCTTTACCATAGATTTGATTATATATTCAGATGTAACAACTCCCACAATGCTAAAATAGGTAAATATATAAAAGACTGCTTTGTCATATATTATAAGAAAAAATGCCGAAACTCATAATTAGCCCCACTCGATTGTGATACAATATCAATGATTTAGGCTAGCTCTTATTGTTCTAGAAATTAGTATGCCAATTTCATTCTATATTCATAATCTGCATATGTACTAAGTTCAATACTTGTTTTAGTAATTAGGATGATAAGTTTGTTTCTTCTTTTTTTTTGCCATACATTGTATCGTGTACGATTGTTGCGCAATAAAGTTCTTCTATCAGTTGAAACATGTACAATACCAGGGAAAGTGTCCGTCTGATCTTTCTCCCAAACTCATGGGTCGTACTTTTATAATAACCCGTCACATTACGACGTAATATGCGTCGTAAATCTACTCCATATATTATAGTCTATGCCAGGTACATTGTACCCGGATAGGATGAAATGGGAAAATGACTTTTTTTTAGCACTGATCATAATGATTACATCATTAACTAGAGTTCCATCTTTGCCAAATGAACCAGGTTTGTTATGTACAATGATGTCTGTAGACATAAACATATTACTCATTACATTTTATTTTATATATGTCTGGAGCTGGATTATAAAATTTCGCCATTAATTGTGCAAATGAGATACCAATTTACATAATTAATATCAAATTATCTCAAGCATACCCGCTCCCGCAGTTCCAAAATAGATGCTAGGGGACCCAAACATACACCCCTTACTTTCTGCTCTCTTTCTCAGTTACATATGTGACAACTTTGACAAGAATCATAAAAAGCAGTGAATTTATGAACTTTCCTAATTAATTAAGTTATCGAACTTGACCTTCGTTTTCCCGACCCCTACTCGCCTACCAAATATCATCAGGATCCATTCAAGGCTTCTCGAGTTATACTGGTGACAGACAGACAGACGTACAAGCCTAGAACATAACCTTGCCATTCTGGCAAAGGTAAACACTCCCCCAAAGTGTAGGATATGCATATATCGCAACGCAGGAGAATGACAGCGGATTTGCGGATTTACCGTACGCGTGCGTCCGCCTCTCACGGCGTCCCGAGCACAACAGCACGACCCGGAAGCGGCGAACTCTTTTCTTCTTCTTTCTTCTTTATTCATTAAAATCAACCTTACAGAGATTAATTCTTAGCAGAAGCATCTCTGAATGCCGTTGATCTTTACAATGTGACTCAGAGTAAATACTTACAACGACTAGACAACATGTACAGTACGCATGACATACACAGTACATAGACAAATAAAACACTTAGGCACCAGTCATTGATTTGTTGTACAGTCTGATTGTATAGTGTAGGAATGAGTTGCGCAGTCTGGAGGTCCTTGCTTTTGGGACCGAGATACTACATGAGCTTCGAAGTGACCTCCCAGTGACCTCTGACCTGACCGGAGGGACCATGTCATGTAGCGGGTGATCCGGGTTCATCATTTGCTTGAGTAGCTTAATGGCAGCGAGTTCACGTCTCTCCTTGAGTGTGGGCAAATCCGGAACACTTCTCCTGCCACCTAGAGAGATGATCTTTAGTGCTCTCCTTTGCACTTTCTCGATTAACTGTTCTTGTTGTTTGGTGCAACCAACTAAGAGAACATGGCCATACTCAAGTACGGGCCTGACCAGGGCCGTATACACCTGTACAAGGTCGGACACCGACATGCCTTGTTTGGTTAGGACACGTAGGTAGTAAAGTCTGCGTGAGCCCTTGGTCACCATCGACGTAACCTGGTCGTTGAGGGTTAGACCTCTGTCAAGGATGAATCCTAGACCTTTAGCTGACTCCACGACGGGTACTGCTTCCCCCCCTAGAATCAGAGTAGGTGGCGTCGGAATGCTTTTGCAAAAGCAAATTTGAAGCTGCATGCTCTTCTTGCCGTTAAGGATCATCCTGTGACGACCAGCCCAAGAGTCGAGATTGGACGACTCTTCCTCCACAGTCGTGTCCACAGTTTACGCGCTATGTTCGATAGAGTAGGCTATGGAGTATTAATAATACCGGTTTATTGCATACAAATAGTCCAGAAATAGCAGCCGAGCCTGATTTGTTTCAGACTTTACAAACAAGTTACATTTCAGGGGCTTTACATCACATTAAATTAAAACATGACAATTATAATATATATTGCGATTAAAATCTTTAGATTGGTAAGGAGTCGTTAAAATCTATCATATAATATAATATATCAACATCAAAATCAACAACAAGATATTTGTGTTAACGGTCACAATTCCTTATTCAAAACAGTGGTAATGTAAGGTATCGGACATTTGCGGTAGCGCTCAGTTTGTGTGTAAATACAGTTCAGTTTGTGGCTAGTCCGCGTTAGTCGCCCACTGGCTCCTCCACGGGATGGGGGAAGCCAGTCTCTGAAAGCCGAGTTCAGAAGTTTCAGTCCGAATTTCTTGCATAGTTGTTCCCTCCTGGATTCAAGGTTGGGTAGTCCGAGTATGTGGGTATTACCGGTATATTCAGAACAGGCTCCCGTTTAAATCGCTATACACATGTACATGTCATCATTAAGCAAAATTTGAGTCCTAAAAACACAGCATACAAAGATAGGCGATAGGTTACGCCCAAGGGAAACACCTGTCACGTATACCTTAGCCTGCATTGATCTCATTTTTACAAATCAGGCAGAAAAGTGTGGCAAAGTAAGAGTAGAGACTGTTGGTTTCTCTGACCATGATATTGTTGTGTTTTCGAGAAAGGCAAAACTCCATTCAAAAGGACCTAGGATTGTGCACAAAAGGACATACAAGAACTTTGATGAGGACGCTTTCCTGTCTGACATACAAGCTGCACCATGGCACCTGGTATACAACTTCAGCGACAGTGATCAGGCAACAGACATTTTTACGGACATTCTGCAAGGTATCTGTGACAAGCATGCTCCTATTAGAAAGTTCACTGTCAGATCAACTCCTGCTCCTTGGTTAACCTCGGACATTCAGGAACTTATGACGTTGCGGGATGACGCCAAGAGAGAAGCCAAGATGTCTGGACTTGAATCTGACTTTGCAGTATACCGGAAACTTCGTAACAGGGTAGTGTCAGAAGTCCGGAAGGCAAAAACCGGCTTCTACGGGGAGAAATTTGACTCTTGCTCGGGAAACCCGAAGCAGGCTTGGAACACCATCAACTCTCTGCTTGGGAGAAAACACACCGTTAGTCCAGGCAGTGTTCAGGCAGATGGGAAACTGCTGAGTAACCCGAGGGGGG